>NC_053498.1:143220308-143325308 GCF_905171775.1 Rana temporaria | reverse complement strand
AGGTTATGGGAGCTATCTGCTGCCATAATAACGGTATTCAACGTCAAAGTACCGACGTATAGTGGTCCAGAAGTGGTTAAAAAAAAAATCTTATTTATTTGATTATTTTTTTTTTCTTATTTATAAAATTTTCTTTATTTACACTGTTCCTTTGAATTTTTTTTGATCACTTTTAATGCTGTCACATGACATATAAAAATCCCTTGTGACAGTACTCTTTATGGAGGGATTTGAGGGTCTAAAAGTATTCAAAGCGCCAATATTGTCATTTTTAACCACTTCAGCCCCCAGAGGATTTGGTTGCCCAATGACGGGGCCACTTTTTTGCGATTCGGCACTGCGCCGCTTTAACTGACAATTGCGCGGTCGTGCGACGTGGCTCCCAAACAAAACTAGATAACAAGACCCTTTCCCCGACTTGTTCATTCCCCGACTTAGTTGGGGTAGGCGGTACACTTTGGTGGGGGTGGGTCAGCCACGCCATGTGACCTTTGACCTCTGGGAACCCGCCTTCTGACCTTTGACCTTTGGGGGAGGTCCCTGTTCCAATTCCTGAGTCCTAGCCATATTCTTCAATGGGAAACCATAACCCTAACCCCTAACCCTAACCCCTAACCCCTGACCCTGACCCTGACTCTTAACCCTAACCCCTAACAATAAACCCCTGACCCTGACCCCAACCCCTAACCCCCTAATACCACCAAAAGTAGAGTTTTCTTTTGGTGGTATTTGATCACCTCTGCGTTTTTTTCCCCGCTATAAACAAAAATAGAGCGACATTTTTGAAAAAAAAGCAATATTGTTTACATTTTGCTATAATAAATATCCCCCAAAAAAATATATAAAAAATATTATTTTTTTCCTCAGTTTAGGCCGATACGTATTCTTCTACATATTTGTGGGGGAAAAAAATCGCAATAAGAGTTTATTGATTGGTTTGCGCAAAAGTTATAGCTTCTACAAAATAGGGGATAGTTTTATGGCATTTTTTTATTAATATTTTTTTTTTACTAGTAATGGCGGCGATCAGCGATTTTTATCGTAACTGTTACATTATGGCGGACACTTCAGACACTTTTGACACTAGTTTGGGACCATTGTCATTAATACAGCGATCAGTTCTATAAAAATGCACTGATATCTGTAAAAATTACACTGGCATTGAATGGGGTTAACCACTAGGGGGCGATGAAGGGGTTAAGTGTGTCCTAGGGAGTGATTCTAGCTGTTAGGGGGCGTGGCTACGAGTGACACGTCACTGATCGCTGCTCCCAATGAGAGGGAACAGACGATCAGTGACATGTCACTAGGCAGAACGGGGAGATGTTGGGCCAGATCCACAAAAGAATTACGCCGGCGTATCTCTTGATACGCCGCGTAATTTCAAATTTTGCGCGTTGTATCTTTGTTTTGTATCCACAAAACAAGATACGACGGCATCTCAGATCGATCCGACAGGCGTACGTCTTAGTACGCCGTCGGATCTTAGGTGCATTTTTTCGGCGGCCGCTAGGTGGCGTTTCCGTCGAATTCCGCGTTGAGTATTCAAATTAGTTTGCTAGGGCGATCCACAAACGTACGTCCGGCTGGCGCATTTTTTTACGTCGTTTGCGTTCGGCTTTTTCCGGCGTATAGTTACCCCTGCTATATGAGGCGTACTCAATGTTAAGTATGGCCGTCGTTCCCGCGTCGCCTTTTGAATTTTTACGTTGTTTTCATAAGTCGTTCGCGAATAGGGATTTGCGTAGAATGATGTCAACGTCGTAATCATTGGCTTGTTCCGGTTTAATTTCGAGCATGCGCACTGGTATACTCCCACGGACGGCGCATGCGCCGTTAAAAGAAAAACGTTGTTTACGTCGGGTCACGACGTATTTACATAAAACACGCCCCCATCACATCCATTTGAATTCTGCGCCCTTACGCCGCCAAAGATACACTACGCTGCCGTAACTTACGGCGCAAATTCTTTCAGGATTCGAAAAAAAAAAATTACGGCGGCGTAGTGTATCTTAGATACGCTGCGCCCGGCGGAGATATGCGCCGAGGTACGTGAATCTGCCCCGTTGTGTTTACGCTGAGATCTCCCCGTTCTTCAGCTCTGTGACCCGATCGCGAGACACCGGTGAACATCAAGTCCATGGGGGCACGGTCACAGAGCTCGCGACCACACGGTGACAAATTAAAGGGGAACGTATATATATGTCTATTTGCCCAGCCGTGCCATTCTGTCGACGGATATAGGCGTGCGGCGGTCGGCAAGTGGTTAAAAAAAAAAATCTTATTTTTTTTCTTTTATTTATTTATTTACACTGTCCCTTTTTAAAAAAAAATATATATATTTTTTTTTTATTTATTTATTTACCCTTTACTTTTTTTTATCACTTTTTTTTTGCTTTCACAAGGAATGTAAAATATGTAAAAATCCCTTGTGACAGTTATAGGCGGTGACAGGTACTCTTTATGGAGAAATCTGGGGGCCAGATTCACGAACAATTACGGTGGCGTAAAGTATCCCCTTTACGTTACTCCGCCGCAAGTTTTCGTCGTAAGTGCTTGATTCACAAAGCACTTGCGTGTAAACTTGCGGTGGCGTAGCGTAAAGCCGTCCGGCGCAAGCCCGCCTAATTCAAATGGGGCGTGTACCATTTAAATTAGGCGCGTTCCCGCGCCGAACGCTCGGCGCATGCTCCGTTAGGAAATTTTCCGCCGTGCTTTGTGCGAAAATTACGTCGCCCGACGTGTTTTTTGAACGGCGACGTGCGTTACGTCCTTTCGTATTCCCGGACGTCTTACGCAAAAAAAAGAAATTTGAAATTCGACGCGGGAACGACGGCCATGCTTTAACATGGCTGGTCTAAATCTAAGCCATGAAATAGCAGGCTTAAGTTTGCGACGGGAAAAACCGACTAGCGGCGACGTAAGAGAATGCGATGAACGCGCGTACCTTCGTGGATCGCCGTAAACAGCTATTTTGCATACCCGACGCGGAAAACGACGCAAACTCCACCCAGCGGTCGCCGAAGTATTGCATCTACGATCCGAAGGCGTACGAAGCTGTAAGCCTGTCGGATCTTAGCCAAAAGCCGTCGTATCTTTGTTTGTGAATTACAAATAAACATACGACGCGGCAAATTTGAAAGTACGCCGGAGTATCAGCAGATACTCCGGCGTACTGTTTCTGTGAATCTGGCCCATGGGGTCTAAAAAGTATTCAAAACGCCAATATTGGCGTTTTTTAAATACTGTGGATTTTTGGGCTAACGAGCAAACCAGAAGTGATGTCAATATTTTGCGGCAAGTGATTGTCAGTGGCTTGCAATGCATCAGAGGCGGCTCTAGGCTTTGTGACACGGAGGGGCCCCACTTGTGCCCATAATGGGTAAAAAAAAAAAAAAATTCAAGCAAATAAAAATGGCTGCAGAAAGATGCACGGATCTATCACACGGTGATTGAGCAGAGACAAATTAGGCGGCCGGGAGGCCCCGGTGAGTGCGAGGCCTTAGGCGACCGCCTAATTTGCCTAATTAAAGAGCAATGCATCACGGGACTTGTAGTTCCTGCAACAGCTGGAGGGCCACAGGTGGAGTAGTCAGTTACACACATGCTTCCACAAAGCATGCAAGCAGATTTTTCCTTTTACAATGGCAAGCATTGCTTTACAAACCATGGGGCAGATTCACAAAGCAAGTACGCCGGCGTATCTACTTTGCCGCGTCGTATCTTTAGTTTGAATCCTCAAACCAAGATACGACGGCTTCTGGCTTCGATCCGACAGGCGTACGGCTTCGTACGCCTTTGGATCGTAGGTGCAATACTTCGGCGCCCGCTGGGTGGAGTTTGCGTCGTTTTCCGCGTCGGGTATGCTAATTAGCTTTTTCCGTCGATCCACAAACGTACGTGCGGCCATCGCATTCTCTTATGTCGTCTCTAGTCGGCTTTTTTCGGCGTATAGTTAAAGCTGCTATTTTGCGGCGTATAGATAGACTTGCCATGTTAAAGTATGGCCGTCGTTCCCGCGTCAAATTAAATTTTTTTTTTTTTTGCGTAAGTCGTCCGTGAATCGGAAAGGACGTAACTCACGTCTAAGTTCAAAAAATGACGTCGGTGCGACGTCATTTCGCGCAAAGCACGGCGTGAAATTTCAAAATGGAGCATGCGCAGTTCAATCGGCGCGGGGACGCGCTTCATTTAAATGAATCACGCCCCCAACCCGCCCAATTTCAAATGCGCCGCCAGAAAAACACTACGCCGCTGTAACTTACGGCGCAAATTCGCTGTGGATTCGAAATTCCGCCAGGTAAGATACGGCGGCGTAGCGTATCACTGATACGCGGCGCAAGTGCAAATGTTTGTGAATCTGGCCCCATGTGTCATATCTATTTTTCTATTTTTTTTTTTTTTTTTTTTTTTTTTTATATTTTTAATTGCAATGAGCATAGCCCTCCCCATCTGCTCATTGCATTAAAAATATATATAAAAAAATAAAAAAAAACGTTTTTGTGCAAATAAATAAATGGTTTAAAATAATAGTCATAAAAACTTACAGACGGGTTAATAAAAACTATTATTTCTTTTTTTCAAAGCTGTCACAGTTATAGAGAACATATGGACCGGCCTTATCAATTATCATGTCATGTTAGTATTGTGTGGATGAGATGATGATGACAAAATGTAAAAAAAAAAAAAAAAAATAAAGTTATTAATTTTTTTTTTTTTTTTTTTTGCCGTTCCTTTTTTTTTTTTTTTTCTGGGGAGTTGTAATGTTCCAGGGACTAAGTACAAGCTGACAGCTTTTATAAAGATTTATGTACTGAAGGGATTCTGGACTTTCTTTGTGCCTGATGAGAATACAAGAGATTTATGTTGCCTATTTAAGAGAAAACTTCTGGTAAAGTCGGCTTTAAATAAATAATTATTGTCCATTATATTGACAAGTCACATATATATAGAGAGAGAGAGAGAGAGAGAGAAAAATACAAATTCTGTTCCCGAGGAGTGAGGAGTTTCTAGGAGTTGAACAGACCGAGTCTTCTGTTACAGACGGAGGGAAGAGGAAGGGAAAAGATCAGAATTCAGGGCTGGTGGATGTCTAATCCGCTCTCACGTTTTAGTGATTGGAGGTGTGGAATGATCCCTCTCTGTTCATGATATTTACACTTATGGCCCCGCTAAATCTCACGTCATCTGCGCCTTCCAGCCTGTCTCCGTCACCCACCTCAGGTAGAGCCCTGTGATATATAGCTGGGATTATCAACCCCTTCAGACGGTTAGGCTCTGTTATATTAGAAAGACACCCTTAAAAGAAAGCAACACCAGATTTTATTCAGCTTTATTTCCATTCGATACTGTTTTTTTTTTTGCATTTATTTTTGTTATGTTTTTTTTTTTATTCAATTTTCTTTGTAGTTTTGCATGTAAATTATATAAAAAAAATATATAATATTTATTAAATAGGAGTTCATATTTAACATTCGGTTTTGATTTTCAACATTCAGTTTTTCAGATGATGCTGGGCTTTCTAATAAGGCTGCATATAGCTGGAATTATCAACTGTAACGGTCACCACCGTTTACGACCTTCCATCAACTACGACAGCTCATCTGACACACAGACAAACCAGCAGGCATCCGATTTCCCCAGAATCAAGACGAGACACACGGCTCTGTACTTGTTTCAAATGAAAGCAATTTTAATGGTTTCTTCTCACCTTTATACAGTACAAGGCATTAAAGGAACAATCAACTCCCCACCCACACACTAAGGCTAATTACTAAACATTCCTTCATTAACAGCATAACAAACAAAACACCATCACACAATGATCTCCTTCCAATCCACATCCCCAGACAGATGCTCTGTCTCCGACAAGTATATTCCACACAAACAGTACTTAGCATATATAATTAGAGGTCTGGGAGCAGACCTGGATTAAAACCTGTCCGTTACAACACCTTTACACAAGGACAATGAAATGTCTTCCAGGCCCTGACTCAATTAGCATGTCACTAGTCAGGGCTAATCATAGAATGAGTCACTATTGACTGGTTGGGCCAACATCTTGCAGTATCTCAAAATCCTGCAATACGAACTATCAGTGATGTCCCATCTCATGTAATACATGAATTATGATTCACTTGCCACCCCATGCCCAAAAGGCACAGGGTGGACTCAGACCCAAGAGTTATCAGTGACGCTGACACAGGAGTATCCTCCATCCTCACAAAGTCTCTGGGTGTCCCGGGTCATTCCGTTACACAACCATTCAGACGGTTAGGCTCTGTTATATTAGAAAGACACCCTTAAAAGAAAGCAACACCACATTTTATTCAGCTTTATTTCCATTCGATACTGTTTTTTTTTTTTGCATTTTTTTTTATGTTTTTTGCATTTTTTTTATGTTTTATTCTAATTTAATTTTCTTTGTAGTTTTGCATGTAAATTATATTTAAAAAATATATATATATTTATCAAAAAGGAGTTCATATTCAACATTCGATTTTGATTTTCAACATTCAGTTTTCAGATGATGCTGGGCTTTCTAATAAGGCATTAGCTGCATACTGGAATTATCAACCCTTTCAGATTTTATTCAGTTTTATTATAATTAAATTCTTTTTTTTTTCCTGTAGTCTGCATGTAAATTATTTATTTATTAAATAGGAGTTCATATTTCACATTCGGTTTTGATTTTCAACTTTCAGGTTTATAGATGATGCTGGGCTTTCTAATAAGTTAGCCCAGCATTGGCTGTATAGCTGGGATTATCAACCCCTTCAGACGGTTAGGCTCTGTTATATTAGAAAGACACCCTTAAAAGAAAGCAACACCAGATTTTATTCAGCTTTATTTCCATTCGATACTGGGTTTTTTTTGCATTTTTTTTTATGTTTTTTTTTTATTCAATTTCTTTGTAGTTTTGCATGTAAATTATATATATATACAATATATATATATTAAATAGGAGTTCATATTCAACATTCGGTTTTGATTTTCAACATTTAGTTTTCAGATGATGCTGGGCTTTCTAATAAGGCTGCATAGCTGGAATTATCAACCCCTTCAGACAGTTAGGCTCTGTTATATTAGAAATACACCTTAAAAGAAAGCAACACCAGATTTTATTTAGCTTTATTTCCATTCGATACTGTTCTTTTTTTGGGATTTTTTTTTATTATTTTTAAAAATACTTTAACAAATAAGAGTTCATTTTAAACATTCAATTTGCAGATGATGCTGGGCTTTCTAATACGGTTCTGGGATTATCAACCCTTTCAGATTTTACTTAAGTTATATTTTAATTTAATTTTTTTGTAGTCTTGCATGTAAAATTTTTTTTTAAATTCTTTATTTATCAAATAGGAGTTCATATTCAACATTCAGTTTTGATTTTCAACATTCAGCATTCAAATGATGCTGGGCTTTCTAATAAGGCATTAGCTGCATAGCTGGGATTATCAACACTTTCCGAAGTATTTCCATTTTAATTTAATTCAATTCTTTTTTTTTTTGTAGTTTTGCATGTAAATTATTTTTAAAAATAATTTATTTGTTACAAAGAAGTTCTTATTCAACTTTCGATATTGATTTTCAACATTTAGTTTTCAGATGATGCTGGGCTTTAAAAGAAAGCAACACCAGATTTTATTCAGCTTTATTACCATTCAATACATTTTTTTTTTGCAATTTTTTTTATTATTTTTAAAAATACTTTAACAAATAAGAGTTCATTTTCAACATTCATTTTGCAGACGATGCTGGGCTTTCTAATAAGGTAGTCCAGAATTAGCTGCATAGCTGGGATTATCAACCCTTTCAGATTCTACTCAGTTTTATTTTAATAAATAAAAAAATAAAACAATTGTAGTCTTGCATGTAAATTATATTTTTAAATTCTTTATTTATCAAAGTTTTGATTTTCAACTTTCAGTTTTCAGATGATGCTGGGCTTTCTAACAAGGTAGCCCAGCATTAGCTGCATAGCTGGGATTATCAACCCTTTCATAATTTATTCAGTTTTATTTTAATTGAACTATATATTTATTTTAGTAGTCTTGCCTGTAAATTATTTTATAAAAATGCTTTATTTATTTAATAGGAATTCATATTAAAGCAAAGTCCTTTCTTGTATTAAGAGAGGTATGGGACTCCAGAGACAGAGATATAATTTTGCCCCCCCCTGTACAAATCATTAGTAAGACCTCATCTGGAATATGCAGTTCAGTTTTGGGCACCAGTTCTCAAAAAGGATATCGGAGAACTGGAGAAAATGCAGAGAAGAGCAACCAAACTGATAAGAGGCATGGAGGAGCTCAGCTATGAGGAAAGATTAGAGGAACTGAATTTATTCACTCTTGAGAAGAGGAGAATTAGGGGGGATATGATCAACATGTACAAATATATAAGAGGTCCATACAGTGTACTTGGTGTTGAGTTATTCACTTTACGGTCATCACTGAGGACAAGGGGGCACTCTTTACGTCTAGAGGAAAAGAGATTTCACCTCCAAATACGGAAAGGTTTTTTCACAGTAAGAGCTGTGAAAATGTGGAACAGACTCCCTCCAGAGGTGGTTCTGGCCAGCTCAGTAGATTGCTTTAAGAAAGGCCTGGATTCTTTCCTAAATGTACAGAATATAACTGAGTACTAAGATTTGTAGGTATAGTTGATCCAGGGTAAATCCGATTGCCTCTCGGGGGATCAGGAAGGAATTTTTTCCCCTGCTGTAGCAAATTGGATCATGCTCTGCTGGGGTTTTTTGCCTTCCTCTGGATCAACTGTGGGTATGGAGTTGGGTGTATGGGATTGTATTGTGTTTTTTATTTTGTTTGTTTATTTTTTTGAGGTTGAACTGGATGGACTTGTGTCTTTTTTCAACCTGACTAACTATGTAACTATGTAACTATATTGAACATTCGATTTTTGAATTACAACTTTCAGGTTTATAAAGGATGCTGGGCTTTCTAATAAGGCCATTAGCTGCATAGCTGAGATTATTATCAACCCTTTCAGAATTTATTCTGTGTTTTTTTTTTAATTCAATTATTTATTTATTTTTGTAGTCTTGCCTGTAAATTATTTAAAAAAAAAAATGCTTTATTTATTTAATAGGAGTTCGCATTTAACATTCGGTTTTGATTTTTAACATTCAGTTTTCAGATGATGCTGGGCTTTCAAATAAGGTAGCCTAGCATTGGCTGTATAGCTGTAATTTAAACCCTTTAGAAGGCAACACCAGATTTTATTCAGCTTTTTTTCCATTCAATACTTTTTAAAGTTTTACATTATTTTTAAAAATACTTTAACAAATAAGAGTTCATTTTCAACATTCAATTTTCAGATGATGCTGGGCTTTCTAATAAATTAGCCTAGCATTAGCTGCATACTGGGATTACCCTGTAAGTGATTTAAAACAATTGTTTATCTATCAAATAGGAGTTTATATTAAACATTCGGCTTTGATTTTCAACATTCAGTTTTCAGATGATGCTGGGCTTTCTAATAAGGTAGCCCGGCATAAAAATTTCATAATTTTTTCCACACAGATAGAGCATTCTTTTGGTGGTATTTAATCATCACTGGGTTTTTTATTTTTTGCTAAACAAACAAAAAAAGGCAATTAAAAAAATAAATAAAAATAAACATTTTTCATAGTACCTTATAACATTTTGTAAACAGGTAATTTTTCTCCTTCACCGATGTGCGCTGGTGAGGCGGCACTGGTGGACACTGATCAGGAGGCACTGATCAGACTGCACTGATAGGCAACGCTGGTGGGCACTGATAGGTGGCAATGAAGGGCACTGATAGGCGTCACTGAAGGGCACTGATAGGCGGCACAGATAGGTGCCACTGATAGTCGGCGCTGATAGGTGGCACTGCTGGGCACTGATAGGTGGCACTGATGGACACTGATTGGCAGCACTGGTGGGCACTGATAGGTGGCACTGGATAGCAGTACGAGTGGACACTGGAAGATGGCACTGGTGGGCACTGGTAGGTGGCACTGGTGGGCACTGCAGTGGAGGCGGGTAGTCATTTTTTGGGGGGGGACGGAAAACAGTAAAACCACCCCCCGGTCGCTCGGCGGTTAGTTGGGTGGGTCTGTTGCACTTACCCCATCTCTGGTGGGCAGCGCTTTTCCTGGGATTTACCGGAGGCTTCCCTTCCCCTGCTCTCCGTGGGCATCACAGCGGCTTCCATTTCCTCCCTCCTCCTCGGCAGCCAATTGAGACTCTACTCTTTTCGGCCAATCAGAAAACGGGTCTCAAGCCCTGTACACACGGGCAAGAATCTCGTCAGGAAAAAAGCATTGTTTTTCCTGACGAGATTCTTGGCAAGAATCTCTTGCCGCCCGAGTGTACAGACTCTCCTTTCAAAAGAACCGCGGTTCTCTTGAAAGGCAAGAACGCAGTGACATCATTGCGTACGACGAGCTACCGCGCATGCGTTGAAGTCATTTAGAGCATGCCCGGGGTGTCTCCACGGCGACCAGGTAAGTATACACACTCTCGGGTTTCTCAGCAGGAAAACTTCAGAGAATCTCAATCGCTGTTGTAACACCTGGGTGGGCTCCGGGTGCAATGCTCTGCGCCACAAGCCCACCCTCTTTTGAAGCCTATCAGGTCCTAATTCACACGCCCAGCTTCCTAAAAGGGGCCGGCTGCATGAATGCAGGCCTACACTGGTTAGCAGGCTGTCAGTGTGCAGGACGAAGTCCCGTTTACACAACAGCTGTCAGCGCAAGGAAACAAAAAAGGCGGTTACCAGCTTCTGTTTACACCATGTGATCAACTGTCATTGGCTGACAGCTGATCATGTGGTAGAGTCTTGGTGTGGACCAGCGCCGCAGGGGGTGGTACAGAGTGAGCACAGCACTTCTGTGACCGGGTCTGGAGGAACAGGCAAGGTCAAAGCAGTGTTGGAAACTTTATGCCAGGGTAAAACTGTAAATTACTTATGAACTTTTCCTTTAACCAATTGACGTCCAAAAGGTTTTACCCCTCCCCCATCTATACGCCCGCCCCCTAATCTACATGTAGGGCGCTGTACGCATGGATTCCAAGAAGTTTTTTTTTTTTAAATGCGTGATTAGAGCCAGAGAATCTAATAGGTTTCAAAAAAAGGTGGGCAGGGGGTGAAACCAGGGAATGGTCCTCAGAGGTGAATAGGGGATGGAAGAAGGGAACGGTCCTCTGAGGTGGGCAGATGGTGGAACCAGGGAACAGTCCCAGGAGGTGGGCAAGTGGTGAAACCATGGAAGCATCCCCAGAGGTGGGCAGGGTGTGTAACCAGGGTCCTGGGATTTGGCAGGTGGTGGAACCAGGGAACGGTCCTCGGAGGTAGGCAGGGTGTGGAGCCAGGGAACTGTCCTAAGAGGTGGGCATGGGGTGAAACCAGGGAATGGTCCTCAGAGGTGGGCAGGGTGTGGAACCAGGGAACGGTCCTTGGAGGTGGGCAGGGGGTGAAACCAGGTAACAGTCCTTGGAGGTGGACAGAGAGTGGAACCAGGAAACAGTCCCCAGAGGTGGGCAGGAGGTGGAACCAGGGAACGGTCCTTGGAGGTGGGCAGAGGGTGGAACCACAGAACAGTCCTCGGAGCTGGGCAGGGGGTGGAAACAAGGAACGGTCCTTGGAGGTGGGCAGGGGGAGGAACCAGGGAACGGTCCTCGGAGGTGGGCAGAGAGTGTAACCAGGGAACGGTCCTCGGAGGTGGGCAGGGGGTGGAACCAGGGAAAGGTCCTCGGAGGTGGGCAGGAGGTGGAACCAGGGAACAGTCCTTGGAGGCAGGCAGGGGGTGGAACCAGGGAACGGTGCTTGGTGGTGGGCAGAAGGTGGAACCAGGGAACGGTCCTCGGAGGTGGGAAGGGGGTGGAACCAGGAACCAGTCCTTGGAGGTGGGCAGGGGGTGGAACCAGGGAACGGTCCTTGGTGGTGGGCAGAGAGTGGAACCAGGGAACGGTCCTCGGAGGTGGGAAGGAGGTGGAACCAGGTAACGGTCCTCGGAGGTGGGCAGGAGGTGGAACCAGGGAACGGTCCTTGGAGGGAGGCAGGGGGTGGAACCAGGGAACGGTCCTTGGTGGTGGGCAGAGAGTGGAACCAGGGAACGGTCCTCGGAGGTGGGAAGGAGGTGGAACCAGGAAACGGTCCTTGGAGGTGGGCAGGGGGTGGAACCAGGGAACGGGTCCTTGGTGGTGGGCAGAGAGTGGAACCAGGGAACGGTCCTCGGAGGTGGGCAGGGGGTGGAACCAGGGAACGGTCCTTGGTGGTGGGCAGAGAGTGGAACCAGGGAACGGTCCTCTGAGTTGGGAAGGAGGTGGAACCAGGTAACAGTCCTTGGAGGTGTGCAGGGGGTGAAATCAGGGAACAGTTCTCGGAGGTAGGCAGGAGGTGGAACCAGGGAACGGTCCTCGGAGGTGGGTAGGGGGCAGAGAAAAGGGTTCAGTCAGAAAGGGGGAGTTTCTGCACCTATTCTTTGAGAAAAAAAAGCCCTGAAGAAGACTATACAAACTCCATGCAGACCTGCTCCCTTCCAGAAACTGACTGCAAGCTCTCAGCGCTCCAAGGTTGGTGAGATCACCGCAAAGCCAAAATACCTATGTAATATTAACGCATTACAATGTCCCGAGAGCCCATTTTCTATTTTGCCTGCGCAGCACTTCTCAAATATTGTCAACTTAGGCTTCAGGAACAGCGAGCTTTGGCATGGCTCTCCTTTTCGGAGGATAGGTTTTAGTTTGGCTCCCAGATGTTTGAACTGTCATGCCTCATGATGCATTCCATACCAGTGTGCGTCCGCGGAGAGGTAACACAATACTTCAGTCCATGCCATTTTCCTACGTCTGTAGCAATCTCTGTCCCGGCATATGTTTCCAAGAACATTCTCGTATCTCTTCCCAATTTCCTCCAAAAATCTAATTTGTGAGTGACTCACCAGGAGCCGTCCCATCCAGCCGCACAATGAACTCCGCTACCAACGTATCTCCGGGAGGAGGAGAGAGGGGAGATACCATCGCTGTCATCGGCAATTTCCATCAATTTATCGGGATCTGAACAGAACATCTGATGACATTTACAGAGAAGGATATTTTCATTATCTTTTTCCACATATTAAAACATCAACCCTCAGACTCCACCAATAGCTGAAGATTAATCTGCATAGATTTTGCCTTCCCTGGTTCCTCCTCCCCCATAGAAACCTTTCCTTTTTCATTACATACATTTTTTTTTACACCCAATGATGTCACCACTGAGTCTTTGTGCTTCTCTATGCAATGCAGGCAGAGAAGTCCTGGGACAGGGTAGTCCAGTACCTAGGGCAAGGGTCCAAAATTGCCCCCTCTTCCCTCTGCTGTTAATACATACCATAGATTGGGTTAGCACCCTGCGTCCATTTTTTGCGCCTTTGCTTCACTGTGCCTAGGGAAGCTGTCCCTCCTGCCAACCCCTTGTCCTTCCCTTGAGACAGGTCTGGTGGGAGGGGCTGGCAGGGGGCATGGTGGGAGGTGGAGAAGGTCTGTGGAGAAGGAGGGAGGTGGAGAAGGTCCGTGGAGAAGGTGGGAGGTGGAGAAGGTCTGTGAAGAAGGTCCGTGGAAAAGGTCTGTGGAAAAGGTGGGAGGTGGAAAAAGTCTGTGGAGAAGGTGGGAGGTGAAGAAGGTCTGTGGAAAAGGTGGGAGGTGGAGAAGATCTGTGGAGAAGGTGGGAGGTGGAGAAGGTCTGTGGAGAAGGTGGGAGGTGAAGAAGGTCTGTGGAGAAGGTTGGAGGTGAAGAAGGTCTGTAGAGAAGGTGAGAGGTGGAGAAGGTCTATGGAGAAGGTCTGTGGAGAAGGTGGGAGGTGAAGAAGGTCTGTGGAGAAGGTTGGAGGTGGAGAAGGTGGGAGGTGGAGAAGGTCTGTGGAGAAGGTGAGAGGTGGAGAAGGTCTGTGGAGAAGGTATGTGGAGAAGGTGAGAGGTGGAGAAGGTCTGTGGAGAAGGTCTGTGGAGAAGGTGTGAGGTGGAAAAGGTCTGTGGAGAAGGTGAGAGGTGGAGAAGGTCTGTGGAGAAGGTTAGAGGTGGAGAAGGTCTGCGGGGAAGGTGGGAGGTGAAGAAGGTCTGTGGAGAAGGTGGGAGGTGGAGGTCTGTGGAGAAGGTGGGAGGTGGAGAAGGTCTGTGGAGAAGGTGAGAGGTGGAGAAGGTCTGTGGAGAAGGTCTATGCAGAAGGTGGGAGGTGGAGAAGGTCTGTGGAGAAGGTGGGAGGTGGAGAAGATCTGTGGAGAAGGTGAGAGGTGGAGAAGGTCTGTGGAGAAGGTCTATGGAGAAGGTATGAGGTGGAGAAGGTCTGTGGAGAAGGTGAGAGGTGGAGAAGGTCTGTGGAGAAGGTGGGAGGTGGAGAAGGTCTGTGGAGAAGGTGGGAGGTGGAGAAGGTCTGTGGGGAAGGTGGGAGGTGAAGAAGGTCTGTGGAGAAGGTGGGTGGTGGAGAAGGTCTGTGGAGAGGGTTGGAGTGGAGAAGGTCTGTGGAGAAGGTTGGAGGTGGAGAAGGTGGAAGGTGGAGAAGGTCAGTGGAAAAGGTGGGAGTTGGAAAAGGTCTGTGGAGAAGGTGGGAGGTGGAGAAGGTCTGTAGAGAAGGTGGGAGGTGAGGAAGGTCTGTGGAGAAGGTGGGAGGTGGAAAAGATCTCTGAAGAAGGTGGGAGGTGGAGAAGGTCTGTGGAGAAGGTGGGAGGTGGAAAAGCTCTGTGGAGAAGGTGTGAGGTGGAGAAGATCTATGGAGAAGGTAGGAGGTGGAGAAGGTCTGTGGAGAAGGTGGGAGGTGGAGAAGGTCTGTGGAGAAGGTGGGAGGTTCAGAAGGTCTGTGGAGAAGGTCTGTGGAGAAGGTGGGAGGTGAAGAAGGTCTGTGGAGAAGGTGGGAGGTGGAAAAGGTCTGTGGAGAAGGTGTGAGGTGGAGGAGATCTATGGAGAAGGTAGGAGGTGGAGAAGGTCTGTGGAGATGGTGGGAGGTGGAGAAGGTCTGTGGAGAAGATGGGAGGTGGAGAAGATCTATGGAGAAGGTAGGAGGTGGAGAAGGTGGGAGGTGGAAAAGATCTCTGAAGAAGGTGGGAGGTGGAGAAGGTCTGTGGAGAAGGTGGGAGGTGGAAAAGCTCTGTGGAGAAGGTGTGAGGTGGAGAAGATCTATGGAGAAGGTAGGAGGTGGAGAAGGTCTGTGGAGAAGGTGGGAGGTGGAGAAGGTCTGTGGAGAAGGTGGGAGGTTCAGAAGGTCTGTGGAGAAGGTCTGTGGAGAAGGTGGGAGGTGAAGAAGGTCTGTGGAGAAGGTGGGAGGTGGAAAAGGTCTGTGGAGAAGGTGTGAGGTGGAGGAGATCTATGGAGAAGGTAGGAGGTGGAGAAGGTCTGTGGAGATGGTGGGAGGTGGAGAAGGTCTGTGGAGAAGATGGGAGGTGGAGAAGATCTATGGAGAAGGTAGGAGGTGGAGAAGGTGGGAGGTGGAGAAGATCTATGGAGAAGGTAGGAGGTGGAGAAGGTCTGTGGAGAAGGTGGGAGGTGGAGAAGGTCTGTGGAGAAGGTCTGTGGAGAAGGTCTGTGGAGAAGGTGGGAGGTGGAGAAGGTCTGTGGAGAAGGTGGGAGGTGGAGAAGGTGGGAGGTGGAGAAGGTCTGTGGAGAAGGTGGGAGGTGGAGAAGGTCTGTGGGGAAGGTGGGAGGTGGAGAAGGTCTGTGGAGAAGGTGGGAGGTGGAGAAGGTCTGTGGAGAAGGTGGGAGGTGGAGAAGGTCTGTGGAGAAGGTGGAAGGTGAAGAAGGTCTGTGGAGAAGGTGGGAGGTGGAGAAGGTCTGTGAAGAAGGTGGGAGGTGGAGAAGGTCTGTGGAGAAGGTGGGAGGTGAAGAAGGTCTGTGGAGAAGGTGGGAGGTGGAGAAGGTCTGTGGGGAAGGTGGGAGGTGGAAAAGCTCTGTGGAGAAGGTGTGAGGTGGAGAAGATCTATGGAGAAGGTAGGAGGTGGAGAAGGTAGGAGGTGGAGAAGGTCTGTGGAGAAGGTGGGAGGTGGAGAAGGTGGGAGGTGGAGAAGGTCTGTGAATGCCGGGGCTAGCACATTGTTGTTAGGATTCCAGTGGTGGGATGATGGCTGCAAATCAGGGGGACCTGTGATGGAGACTGCGGGGGTGAGGATGGTGGGGGGAGGTAGGTTGATGGACAGGGAGAAGCAGACACTAAATCCTTGATTTGTGCATGCCACTGACCCAAGCTGCAGGTCAGATAACATCTCTTAGTGGGCCGATTGTGTGTGGCCCATTGGCTGTAGTTTGGAGAGCCCTGGACTAGATGAAGCTGGACATCCTCCAGCCAGGATATGGGACAGGCTTAATCAGACTTTCCGCAGCTTCTAATGCACATTGTGAGAAGCTCACAGTGTTCAGTGAAATCAAAGTAAGCAATTTCAGTACAGGAAAGGAGCAACAACCATTATCATATATTATACTGTGATTATTAGTTCAACCACTAGGTGGTAGCATTCAATGTCTGCATAATGTAACATTCTTTCTAGTGGAACTACATGGTTGTGATGTCATTTCCTGTCTCTGTGTTTCTGTTGTTTCCAATAAAACAAGAAGGGCTCAACCATGTGTCCAGCAACATCTTGACTGGTAAGTGTCCTTCATTTTAAATAACATATATTAAAAATTTGATGTTTTATCCTATGAACACAACACACAAGCTCCATCTAGTGGCTCCAAGGCCGTATTTTTCCTAAATTGAGGTATTTTAGGAAAAATACCACATTATGGCCATTTTTTTTTGTATAAATAAGCGTGTTCTCCAACAATGACCACACTGGGTTTCCTGATGGTGACAACAGTTGTCCATCCCTGGGTAAGCTGCATCAGCACAAGAGCCTGCAGCCTACAACAGGAGATTAGTTGGACAACAGGGACAGAACGTTGTCAACCATTACCAGGAATCTCCTGAAGAAGTCAGGATGGGGCACGTACTCCAACTATGACTGCATGGTATTCATCAGTGGGTTTCCTGATGGTGACAATGCAGGAGAGAAGTTGGAAGACAGGGGAGAGTGTTGTCACCCTATAACAGGAAGTTCCTGAAGAAGTCAGGAGCAACAATGACTCCATATTATTAATCAAAGTGGGTTTCCTAATGAGACAACACAGGAGATTAGTTGGACGACAGGGACAGAACGTTGTCACCCATTACCAGGAAGCTCCTGACGAAGTCAGGAAGGAGAACATGCTCTAACAATGACTACATAGTATTAATCAAATTGGGTTTCCTGATGGTGACAGCAGCGGTCAATCCCTGTGTAAGCTGTTTCAGCACAAAAACCTGCAGCCTGCATTGGGAGAGCATATAACAGAATAACAACACAGGAGAATAATTGGGAAGAAGGGATGAAGCATTGTCACACTATAACAGAAAGTTCCTGAAGAAGTCAGGATGGAGCACGTGTTTCAACAATGACTGCATGGTATTAATTAATGTGGGCTTCTTTTTTTTTCTAGATCTTTATTATTTTACCTTTTCTCATTTAGTACAATGATGACAATGCAGGAGAACAGTTGGAAAACAGAGGAGAGTGCTGTCACTCTATAACAGGAAGTTCCTGAAGAAGTCAGGAAGGAGAAAGTACTCCGACAATGACTCCATGGTACAGTATTTATCAAAGTTTCCTGATGGTGACAACAGTGGTCCATCCCTGTGAAAGCTGCTTCAGCACAAGAGCCTGCCACCTGAATTAGAAGTGCATATGAAAGGGTGACAAAACAGGAGAATAATTGGGAAGTAGGGATGGAGCGTTGTCACACTATAGCAGGAAGTTCCTGAAGAAGTCAGGAAGGAGAACATTCTTCAACAATGACTATTTGTATTAATCAAAATGGGTTTCCTGAAGGTGAAAACACAGGACGTTCCTAAAGAAGTCAGGAAGGAGAACAGTCTCCAACAATGGTTATAATTAAAGTGGGTTTCCTATTGGTGACAACACAGTAGAGCAGTTGGAAGACAGGGGAGAGTGTTGTCACCCAATAACAGGAAGCACCCTGAATAAGGCGGGATCACCAGGTACAGGGACATCTCACAGGAGAACAAATGGGAAAAGGGGATGAAGTGTTGTCACCCTATAACAGGAAACACCTGAAAAAGTCAGGAAGAAGAATATGTTCTAACAATGACTGCATGGTATTAATCAAAGTGGGTTTCCTGATGGTGACAACGCAGGAGAGAAGTTGGAAGACAGGGGAGAGTGTTTTCACCCTATAACAGGAAGTTCCTGAAGAAGTCAGGAAGGAGAACGTTCTTCAACAATGACTACATTGTATTAATCAAAATGGGTTTCCTGAAGGTGAAAACACAGGACGTTCCTGAAGAAGTCAGGAAGGAGAACAGTCTCCAACGACTGTATGGTTATAATCAAAGTGGGTTTCCTGATAGTGACAACGCAGGAGAGAAGTTGGAAGACAGAGGAGAGTGTTGTCACCCTATAGCAGGAAGTTCCTGAAGAAGTCAGGAAGGAGAACGTTCTTCAACAATGACTACATTGTATTAATCAAAATGGGTTTCCTGAAGGTGAAAACACAGGACGTTCCTGAAGAAGTCAGGAAGGAGAACCTTTTCCAACAACGACTGTATGGTTATAATCAAAGTTGGTTTCCTGATGGTGACAACAGCGGTCCATGCCTGTGTAAGCTTCTTCAGCACAAGAGCCTGCAGCCTGCATTGGGAGTGTATGTGGCAGGGTGACAACACAGGAGAACAATTAGGAAACAGAGATGGAGTGTTGACACCCTATAACAGGAAGTTCCTGAAGAAGTCAGGATGGAGCATGTACTCCAACAATGACTGCATGGTATTAATCAAAGTGGGTTTCCTGTTGGTGACAACACAGTAGAGCAGTTGGAAGACAGGGGGGAGTGTTGTCACCCTATAACAGGAAGCACCCTGAATAAGGCTAGATCACCAGGGACAGGGACATCAAACAGGAGAACAAATGGGAAAAAGGGATGTAGTGTTGTCACCCTATAACAGGAAACGCCTGAAGAAGTCAGGAAGGAGAACATGTTCTAACAACGACTGCATGGTATTAATCAAAGTGGGTTTCCTAATGGTGACAACGCAGGAGAGCAGTTGGAAGACGGGGAGAGTGTTGTCACCCTATAACAGGGAGTTCCTGAAGAAGTCAGGAGTGAGAAAGTACTCCGACAATGACTCCATGGTTGTGATCAAAGTTGGTTTCCTGATGGTGACAACAGCGGTCCATGCCTGTGTAAGCTGCTTCAGCACAAGAGCCTGCAGCCTGCATTGGGAGTGTATGTGGCAGGGTGACAACACAGGAGAACAATTAGGAAACAGGGATGGAGTGTTGACACCCTATAACAGGAAGCTCCTGAAGAAGTCAGCATGGAGCACGTACTCCAACAATGACTGCATGGTATTAATCGAAGTGGGTTTCCTGATGGTGACAACGCAGGAGAGCAGTTGGAAGGCGGGGAGAGTGTTGTCACCCTATACCAGGAAGTTCCTGAAGAAGTCAGGAGTGAGAAAGTACTCCAACAATGACTCCATGGTTGTAATCAAAGTTGGTTTCCTGATGGTGACAACAGTGGTCCATCCCTGTGTAAGCTGCTTCAGCACAAGAGCCTGCAGCCTGCATTGGGACTGTATGTGGCAGGGTGACAACACAGGAGAACAATTAGGAAACAGGGATGGATGAAGAAGTCAGGAAGGAGAACCTTCTCCAACAACGACTGTATGGTTATAATCAAAGTTGGTTTCCTGATGGTGACAACAGCGGTCCATGCCTGTGTAAGGTGCTTTAGCACAAGAGCCTGCAGCCTGCATTGGGAGTGTATGTGGCAGGGTGACAACACAGGAGAACAATTAGGAAACAGGGATGGAGTGTTGACACCCTATAACAGGAAGCACCCTGAATTAGGCGGGATCACCAGGGATTTTTTTTTTTATTTTTTTTTGCAGGTTCACAAATATAGAAAATGACAATAAAATGTTGAATCTTCTAGGAGATTTTAGTGACGGGGATTACATCTCCTTTAACTAGATTTTAAAAGGTAAAAATGTTCTGTGGTTTAATTGGTGGCGGTTTAAATCACGCCGGGAATAATTGGCGAACGTATAAAACCAGAACGGTTAAATCGATGAAATGAAATGAACATTACCCCTGATTTACCTGCTATAAACTCGCCATTAAATTTTCCTCTTTCCACATGCATGGCTCGTCCAGCGGCAGTCGTGTCGTATTTTTTTTTTATTTTTATTTCCCGGGCTCCTAGCGGCGGGATCGCGGCTCGAGGAGCGCGGGGCAATAATCGCCGCGGTTTAATTGCACAGCTGGGTTGTGTTTTCCTATCCTGTATGGGGTTTTAAATATCCTGTAACGAAACACAGGACCTCTAATGCAACATGGAGGTTGTATGTGTCTAGATGACTTTCCTATTCCCACACCAGGTAAAACGAATACGTTATGTTGTATTTATAGAGATGGTTGGTTCTATTTAAAGCAAACATGTCAGCAAAAAAAAAAAATATCAACAAAAAAAAAATTGGAAACTGAGGCAAAACAGTTGTTCGGGAAAATACCACATTATGGCCACTAGATGGACCTGAAGATCATAGAAAATAATATTTCTTATGATCCTCCACTTCATCTAGTGGCCATAATTAGTCTTTAATTGTTTTTTTCCTATCATCATCAGCTCCATCTAGTGGCCATATTTAGTCTTTAATTGATTCCTATCATCATCAGCTCCATCTAGTGGCCATAATTAGTCTTCAATTGGTTCATTCCCATCATCGTCGGCTCCACCTAGTGGCCATAATTAGTCTTTAATTGATTCCCATAATCATCAGCTCCATCTAGTGGCCATATTTAGTCTTTAATTGATTCCTATCATCATCGGCTCCATCTAGTGGCCATAATTAGTCTTTAATTGGTTCATTCCTATCATTATCAGCTCCATCTAGTGGCCAAAATAAGTCTTTAATTGATTCCCATCATCATCAGCTCCATCTAGTGGCCATAATTAGTCTTTAATTGATTCCTATCATCATCAGCGCCATCTAGTGGCTATAATTATTCTTTAATTGATTCCTATCATCATCAGCGCCATCTAGTGGCCATAATTAGTCTTTAATTGATTCCCATCATCATCAGCTCCATCTAGTGGCCATAATTAGTCTTTAATTGATTCCTATCAGCATCAGCTCCATCTAGTGGCCATAATTAGTCTTTAATTGATTCCTATCGTCATCGGCTCCATCTAGTGGCCATAATTAGTCTTTAATTGATTCCTATCATCATCAGCTCCATCTAGTGGCCAAAATAAGTCTTTAATTGATTCCTATCATCATCAGCTCCATCTAGTGGCCATAATTAGTTTTCAATTGGTTCATTCTCATCATCGTCGGCTCCATCTAGTGGCCATAATTAGTCTTTAATTGGTTCATTCCCATCATCGTCGGCTCCATCTAGTGGCCATAATTAGTCTTTAATTGATTCCTATTATCATCGGCTCCATCTAGTGGCCATAATAAGTCTTTAATTGATTCCTATCATCATCAGCTCCATCTAGTGGCCATAATTAGTCTTCATTTGGTTCATTCCCATCATCGTCGGCTCCATCTAGTGGCCAAAATTAGTCTTTAATTGGTTCATTTCTGTCATTATCAGCTCCATCTAGTGGCCATATTTAGTCTTTAATTGATTCCTATCATCATCAGCTCCATCTAGTGGCCATAATTAGTCTTCATTTGGTTCATTCCCATCATCGTCGGCTCCATCTAGTGGCCATAATAAGTCTTTAATTGATTAATTCATATCATCATCAGCTCCATCTAGTGGCCATAATTGGTCTTTAATTGATTCCTATCATCATCAGCTCCATCTAGTGGCCATAATTAGTCTTTAATTGATTCCCATCATCATCAGCTCCATCTAGTGGCCATAATTAGTCTTTAATTGATTCCTATCATCATCAGCTCCATCTAGTGGCCATAATTGGTCTTTAATTGGTTCATACCCATCATCGTCGGCTCCATCTAGTTGCCATAATTGGTCTTTAATTGATTAATTCCTATCATCATCAGCTCCATCTAGTGGCCATAATGCCTTATAGTTTTCGCAAATACCTCCAAAAGAGAATATTCCACATTTTGGCCACTAGATGGAGCTGACTATCATAGGAATGAATCAATCCATTACAGAAAACATGGAGAAAATTCGTCCAGCCGGCACGATCGAGTGTGACGTTCGTCCAACGAATGCTTTATAAATAGACCCCTTAGTGTCCATAGTTAAAGTGTATCTAAACCCAAGAACAAAAATCATAATATATGTAGCTTAGCAGTCCTTAGATGTGGCGACTGCATTCATTTTCTTTTTTTTTTTCACTTACCTGACCTGGGGTGACAACACTGACCTGACGTGACCTGGAGTGACTAGGTCACCCTAGGGCAGTGATGGCAAACCTTGGCACCCCCAGATTGTTTGGAACTACATTTCCCATGATGCTCCACTACACTGCAGAGTGCATGAGATATCATAGAAAATGTAGTTCCGAAACATCTGGGGTGCCGAGGTTCACCATCACTGGTCTAGTGGAACTACGTGGTTATGACGAATTTCCTGTCCAATAAAACAAGAAGGACTCAGCCATGTATCCAGCACCGTCTTGACTGCTAAGGGGGTCAATGTAAACTATATTGTCAAAAGTATTGGGACGCCTGCCTTTACACACACATGAACTTTAATGGCATCCCAGTCTTAGTCCGTAGGGTTCAATATTGAGTTGGCCCCGCCCTTTGCAGCTATAACAGCTTCAACTCTCCTGACAAGGGGGGGTTTATCACCGCAGCCCCCCCTTGGATCGCCACACTGGACCACCAGGGAAGCCCACCCTGGACCAGGGAAGGGCTAAAAAAAAAAAAAGGGGGCAAAAAAAAAGTCTGAGCAAAAAAAAAAAAAGCATAAAAAAAAAGATGTCAATCAGTGCCCACAAATGGGCACTGATTGGCACACATGGGTCAATCAGTGCCGCCCCACAGTGTCCATCAGTGCCACCCCACCGTGTCCATCAGTGCCATCCCACAGTGCCCATCCATGCCCAGTGCCCACCTATCAGTGCCCATCTGTGCCACCCATAAGTATCCATCAGTGCCGCCCATGAGTGCCCATCTGTGCCGCTTATGAGTGCCCAGTGCCGCCCATGAGTGCCCATCAGTGCCGCCCATGAGTGCCCATCAGTGCCGCCCATAAGTGCCTATCAGTGCCACCTATGTGTGCCCATCAGTGCCGCCTATGTGTGCCCATCAGTGCCGCATACCAGCGCCGCCAATCAGTGCCACCTCATCTGTGCCCATCAGTACTACCTCATCGATGTCCATCAGTGCCATCTCATCGGTGCCCATCAGTGCCGCCATATCAGTGCCCGTAATTGAAAGAGAAAACTTACTTATTTACAAAAAAATTAACAGAAAAAAATAAAAACGTAATTTTTTTTTCAAAATGTTCAGTCTTTTTTTAGTTGTTGCGCAAAAAAAAAAATCGCAGAGGTGATCAAATACCACCAAAAGAAAGCTCTATTTGTGGGTAAAAAAGGACGCCAATTTTGTTTGGGTACAGTGTAGCATGACCGCGCAATTGCCATTCAAAGTGCGACAGTGCTGAAAGCTGAAAATTGGTCTGGGCGGGAAGGTGCGTAAGTGCCCGGTATGGAAGTGGTTAAAGAGCCGCCTCTGCATGTGTGTGTAAAGGCAGGTGTCCCAATACTTTTGACAATATAGTATGTATAAAAAAAAAACGTTGTTGCGGACCATAGAGTCCCTTTAACGGGACCAATGGCCGCCATGTCCAGAAACGAGCGAACTGTTTTCACTTTGTACATTTTTTTTCCCCAGCAGCAAGTTCGGGAGATTTACAAACCGCGCTGCAGAGATTTCGGTGCCGGAGTTTGTGATTCTGCCAATTGGAAGCCGTACGCAGCATGGGAATTCCTCCCCGCTTTATAGAAAAATAAATTATGAAGTCTTATTTTTCATGTCTACATATGTGGCTTCTGAAAAAAACAAGCATGCAAACGCTGACATGTATATTGCTTAGGAGAACGCTGCAAAACTAACACAGATAAAGTCGGGCTGTTTTATGGCGGCCGCATATGGAACCCATTCGGGGTGATATGTTATGACGGTAGTCATTGAAACTCTCATTTATTTGATTCCAGCCGTTCTTACGCAGTTAAATAATCGTAACTGAAAAGTACAATGTTACCGGGCAGGAAGCGGAAAGGCATGACATAAAAATTATGTACGCCCGGGATCTCCCGTCGATTTGGGGGGAAAAAAACAACGCAAAGGTTTCAGCGGGATCGCGGCGCATTTTTGTAGTCATTCGTCAACAGGCCGGAGATGAAGTGGGAGGAGCTGGATGACAATATAAAATAACGTGGCGGCTCTAGGCTTTGTGAGGCCTTAGGCAAAACTTGACATGGGCCCCCCCACTCACACCCATGATGGGGAAAAATAATTCAAGGACAAAGGCCTCTTCCCCACAACCCTGGCCAGTGGTTGTGGGGGTTTGTGAGCAATGGGCTTTTTGGAATCTGGAAGCCCCCTTTAACAAGGCAGCCCCAAGATCTTGCTCTTTAATAACTAAGGGGCGGGGGCCACCCGGTGATGTCACCTGGTGAACCCGCCCCCTTGTGACGTCATTGACTGAGGGCATGCTGGGTCATTGACGTCACATGGGGTGGTGTCACCCATATTCACTGGTTGTTAAGGACGCTGGAGGGCCCTGTTCCTGAGTCAGGGCTCTTAACGCTGCCTGAGCACATCAGCGTTAAGGTCCCCTGTCCCTCAAAACTGGGGTAATGCATTGGGTAAGTTAGGCGACCGCGAGGCCCCTGTGACTGCGAGGCCTTAGGCGACCGCCTAATTTGCCTAATTAAAGAGCCGCCTCAAATTTTTTTTGGGGGGGGGGGATGTCATGCATTACATTTTTTTTTTTTTGCATAATGTGAAAGATGTTGCACCGGGTAAATAGATACCTAACATGTCATGCTTCAAAATTGTGCGCTCTCGTGAAATGGCGCCAAACTTCGGTACTTAAAGATCCTATTAGATGCGTGACATGGAGCCAGAGAGGAAAGCCGCCACCCTGGAGACACTGCCCAGACCCGCACCCGCTAGCCTGGAGCCGCTGCCGGGACTCCGCTAGCCTAGAGCCGCTGCCCGGACCTCGCACCCGCTAGCCTGGAGCCGCTGCCCGGACCTCACACCCGCTAGCCTGGAGCCGCTGCCCGGACCTGGCACCCGCTAGCCTGGAGCCGCTGCCTGGACTCCACTAGCCTGGAGCCGCTGCCTGTACTCCGCTAGCCTGGAGCCGCTGCCCGGACCTCGCACCCGCTAGCCTGGAGATGCTGCCCGACCCCGCACCTGCTAGTCTGGAGCCACTGCCTGGACCCCACACCCGCTAGCCTGGAGCTGCTGCCTGGACTCCACTAGCCTGGAGCCGCTTCCCAGACCCACACCCGCTTTTCGAAAAAAAAGTATCCAATTTTTTTTTCAAAAATCGAATTTCATTATAAATTTAGGCAAACGTATTCTGCTACATGTCTTTGATTTAAAAAAAAATCCCAAAAAAGTGTATAATAATAGATTTTTGCGAAACTTATAGCGTCTACAAATGATTATATATATGCTGGAATTTTTATTTATATGTTTTTTTTTATATTAGTAATCCAATACTTTTGGTAATATAGTGAAGGTTGTTAGTTAAGTTAAAGGGGTTATAAAGCTTCGTGTTTTTTCACCTTAATTCATCCTATGCATTAAGGTGAAAAAACACCTAGCACTCTCGGGCCCCCCAGCTCCCCGTTTTACTTACCTGAGCCACGAAACTCTGTGGGCGCGATCCGCCGTGAAGCTTTCCCCCAGCTTGAGGCGGCTCTTCATTGGAGATTGATAGCAGCCATTGGCTCCCACTGCTGTCAATCAAATTAATGAGGCGGGGCCGAGTGATACACTTGGTGGCTATGGCCGCCACTGTATCACATGGGAGCGCTCCCGAGAGCGCTTCCCAGAAGGGGGTTAGCTCTTGCGGGGAGGAGCCGAGTCAGCCATTGAGGGACCTCAGAAGAGGAGGATCGGGGGCACTCTGTCCAAAACGAACTGCACATTTGTTATTTTTTTTAAAACATTTTTTTTTAACCCTTACAACCACTTAAGGACCGGACCAATATGCAGCTAATTGACCCAAGGGGTTTTTACAATTCGGCACTGCGTCGATTTAACTGACAATTGCGCGGTCGTGCAACGTGGCTCCCAAACAAAATTGGCGTCCTTTTTTCCCCACAAATAGAGCTTTCTTTTGGTGGTATTTGATCACCTCTGCGGTTTTTATTTTTTGCGCTATAAACAAAAATAGAGCAATATTTTTTACTTTTTGCTATAATAAATATCCCCCAAAAACATTTTTTTCGTGGCTGCGACATTATGGCGGACACTTCGGACAATTTTGACACATTTTTGGGACCATTGTCATTTTCACAGCAAAAAATGCATTTAAATTGCATTGTTTATTGTGAAAATGACAGTTGCAGTTTGGGAGTTAACCACAAGGGGGCGCTGTAGGAGTTAGGGTTCACCTAGTGTGTGTTTACAACTGTAGGGGGTGTGGCTGTAGGTCTGACGTCATCGATCAACTCTCCCTATAAAAGGGATCACTCGATCGATGCAGCCGCCACAGTGAAGCACGGGGAAGCTGTGTTTACATACGGCTCTCCCCGTTCTTCAGCTCCGGGGAGCGATCGCGAGGGGGCGGCTAGAAACGAATAGCCGCGCCCTCGTCCCGGATCGCTCCTGAAGCCACGGGAACCGCCGCATGTACCGGGGGGGGGTCCCGATCAGACCCCCGACCCACGTCTAGGCAGGCACGTACAGGTACGCCAATGTGCCTGTCCGTGCCATTCTGCCAACGTATATGTACATGCGGCGGTCCGGAAGTGGTTAAGCAGATTCAGTTCTTGTGGATTTCCGGTAATCAGTAGAGCCAGGTGTCTGAATACTTTTGTCAATATAGTGTAGTTGTATCAGCGGCAGTGCGTCCATAGTGGGTGCAGGAGAGCCACCCCCCTCTCTCTCCTGCGCCATCACTCAAGTGTACAATACATAGAGATTCATGTATTGCATGAATCTCTATGTATTGTCGCCGCTGCCGCCCACTATTCAGATGGCCGGCCCCCTTGTGAGTGCCGGCCATCTGAATAACAGCAGTTTGTTGGTGTTTGGAAGTGCCTATCAGAGCCATAGGCTTTCCGATTACAGCCTGTTGGCTCTAATCGGCTTCCAAATAGTTAACCAGGGGACGCACAGGGGGGGGAAGGGGGGGCAAACTGGCGGCAATTGATGGGCACAGTGGCAAAAATTTGGCACAGTGGTGACAATTGGGCACAGTGGTGACAATTGATGGCACAGTGGCTGCTTTTAATGGCATGGAACAGTGGCTGCGTTTGATGGCACAGTGGTGACTATTGATGGCACAGTGGCGACAATTGATGGCACAGTGGTGACAATTGATGGCACAGTGGCTGCGTTTGATGACATGGCACAGTGGCTGCGTTGCATGGCACAGTGGCTGCGTTTGATGGCACAGTGGTGACAATTGATGTCACAGTGGTGACAATTGATGGCACAGTGGCTGCGTTTGACGGCATGGCACAGTGGCTGCATTTGATGGCATGGCACAGTGGCTGCGTTTGATGGCACAGTGGCTGTGTTTGATGGCACAGTGGTGACAATTGATGGCACCGTGATAACAATTGATGGCACAGTGATGACAATTGATGGCACAGCGGCTGCGTTTGATGGCATGGCACATCGGCTGCGTTTGATGGCACAGTGGCGACAATTGATGGCATGGCACAGTGGCGACAATTGATGGCACAGTGGCTGCGTTTGATGGCATGGCACAGTGGCTGCGTTTGATGGCATGGCACAGTGGCTGCGTTTGATGGCATGGCACAGTGGCGACAATTGATGGCACAGTGGCGACAATTGATGGCACGGCACAGTGGCGACAATTGCTGGCACAGTGGCAACAATTGATGGGCACAGTGGCTGTGTTTGGGCAGAGTAGTGGCAATTGATTGATTGTCCAAATTTGGAGCACCAGCCGCCACTGAGTTGTATGCAGTAAATTTATTGATTATTTAAAAATACGGCAATAAAAACGAAGGGGAGTGTGACTGACATCCTTTTATGTTCTCAATGGAGAATGGAGCTGGACTGCTGTGGCCGGCACCCGGGTTGTATATATACAAGGGAGGCCACGTTTGAGTTATGGATCTGAGAGTCCTGGTGGGAATTGCACATGAGTATAAAAATAGTTATTGAAAAGAAAAAAATGTTACAAGTAATCCTTTAAAAAAACGCGACTCTCCCGTGCTTTTTGCCAGCAATTTTTTTTTTTTTTTTTACGTTCTCACGGTTTCTTTAAGCCGGGCTTCGTCAGCCGTGGAACGCGTGACGCATTTCAATTTCGATCTGCTAATTCTTTTTTCGCAATCATTTATCCGGCGCTGCCCCGTAACGATTACCATTTAAGCTTCACTACCATAATGAAAGCACCCGGGCCAAAACGCCGTTCGCGTCAATGTTGATTTTAATTAAGAAGCCGCGTGTTTATCATAAACCCCCGAATTTTCGAAGGCGTGTTATTTTTCTTATTGAATAATAACACATTAAAGTTTTTTTTGCGTTGGGTTGCGCGCGGCGGACCCGAATTTACATTTTAATTGAATTTAGCAAAAAAAAAAAAAACTGAATGCTTTTGACTAAGCTTTTCAATACATGTAATTGTTGAGCGGAAAAAAAAGTCAATATTTAAATTGGCACCGGCTTTAAGATCGGGTCTTTCCTTCTTCTTTTTTTTTTTTTTTCATAAGCAAGAGGTCCTCCCTTCGAATGTTGCTTTTTCTCGTTGCTAAATGATGGAACGTCGCTGTTTGCCCTGTTTGTGACCCCCAGCGCCACGATGTTGATGTAAACTGGTACTTGGCCCGGCTCACCCAAACCGCACGCCGCTATTTTTTTTAACGTTTTTTTTTTTTAGTTTGTTGCAGAGAAAACAAGGTGTTCTTTCAGAATGTCTCTTCCAGCTGAATCGCGACCAGCAAATTCCTTCACTTCTTGGCTGGAAGTGTAACAAGCACTTTGGATCGGTGGCTCGTGCCATGTTTTAAGAGTGGGAGCTCTTGTTGCCAGTCGACGTGAGGACATAGTCACGATTGTACGCGGGTTATCTGCCTTCCTAATTGCACGCGACAGTTGTTAAACAAACATGGGGTTTGTTAAAAGCAGATTTTAATGTTAATCATGGGATGATTTCATTACAGCATTTCATAATTTATAATAGTGCCTATATGTAAATCTGTATACGTTTATTAAACACTAATGTCTTACCCCCCAACAATTAATCCCTAAGTAAGCCTTTGAAACTAACCCTCTGAAACTCAACTTCTAAATGAGACCTCGAAATTCAGCCTCCCCAACACTTAACTCCTAAGTAAGCCCTTGCTACCCTAAATGAGACCTTGACACTAAGGCTTCCCAACCCTTGACTCCTAATTAAGCCCTTTCTACCCTAAATGAGACCTTGACACTAAGCCTTCCCAACCCTTGACTCCTAAGAAAGCCCTTGCTACCCTAAATGAGACCTTGACACTAAGCCTTCCCAACCCTTGACTCCTAAGAAAGCCCTTGCTACCCTAAATGAGACCTTGACACTAAGCCTTCCCAACCCTTGACTCCTAAGTAAGCCCTTGCTACCCTAAATGAGACCTTGACACTAAGCCTTCCCAACCCTTGACTCCTAAGAAAGCCCTTGCTACCCTAAATGAGACCTTGACACTAAGCCTTCCCAACCCTTGACTCCTAAGTAAGCCCTTGCTACCCTAAATGAGACCTTGACACTAAGCCTTCCCAGCCCTTGACTCCTAAGTAAGCCCTTGCTACCCTAAATGACACCTAACCATTCTGCTAACCTCCATCACTGAGCCCCCTTAGTAAGCTCTAGAACACCTAACCTTCCCTTAGCTCCTAAGTAACCCTTTGACACCGAACCCCCAACACTTCGACCCTAAGCAAGCCCTAGATTACGATCCCCAACACTTAGCCCCTAAGTAATCCCTAGATTCCTAATGGACATCACTTAGCCCCTAAGCAAGCCCTTGACACCTAACCTCCAACACATAGCTCATATATAACCATTTGACATCGAACCCCCAACACTAGACCCAATGCAAGCCTTAGGTCCCTAATTCCCAACCAATAGCCCCTAAATAAGCCCTAGATTCCTAACCTCCATTACTAAGCTTGTAAGCAAGTCCTAAATGCCTAACCTCCAACACTTAGCCCCTAAGCAAGCACTTGACACCTAACCTCCAGCACTTAGCCCCTAAGCAAGCCCTTGACACCCAACCTCCAACACATAGCTCATATATAACCCTTTGACATCGAACCCCCAACACTAGACCCAATGCAAGCCTTAGGTCCCTAATTCCCAACCAATAGCCCCTAAATAAGCCCTGGATCCCTAACCTCCATTACTAAGCTCGTAAGAAAGTCCTAAATGCCTAACCTCCAACACTTAGCCCCTAAGCAAGCCCTTGACACCTAACCTCCAGCACTTAGCCCCTAAGCAAGCCCTTGACACCTAACCTCCAACACATAGCTCATATTTAACCCTTTGACATCGAACCCCCAACACTAGACCCAATGCAAGCCTTAGGTCCCTAATTCCCAACCAAAAGCCCCTAAATAAGCCCTGGATCCCTAACCTCCATTACTAAGCTTGTAAGCAAGTCCTAAATGCCTAACCTCCAACACTTAGCCCCTAAGCCAGCCCTTGACACCTAACCTCCAGCACTAGGCCCCTAAGCAAGCCCTTGACACCTAACCTCCAACACATAGCTCATATATAACCCTTTGACATCGAACCCCCAACACTAGACCCAATGCAAGCCTTAGGTCCCTAATTCCCAACCAATAGCCCCTAAATAAGCCCTGGATCCCTAACCTCCATTACTAAGCTTGTAAGCAAGTTCTAAATGCCTAACCTCCAACACTTAGCCCCTAAGCAAGCCCTTGACACCTAACCTCCAGCACTTAGCCCCTAAGCAAGCCCTTGACACCTAACCTCCAACACATAGCTCATATATAACCCTTTGAAATCGAACCCCCAACACTAGACCCAATGCAAGCCTTAGGTCCCTAATTCCCAATCAATAGCCCCTAAATAAGCCCTAGATCCCTAACCTCCATTACTAAGCTCGTAAGCAAGTCCTAAATGCCTAACCTCCAACACTTAGCCCCTAAGCAAGCCCTTGACACCTAACCTCCAGCACTTAGCCCCTAAGCAAGCCCTTGACACCTAACCTCCAACACATAGCTCATATATAACCCTTTGACATCGAACCCCCAACACTAGACCCAATGCAAGCCTTAGGTCCCTAATTCCCAACCAATAGCCCCTAAATAAGCCCTAGATCCCTAACCTCCATTACTAAGCTCGTAAGCAAGTCCTAAATGCCTAACCTCAAACACTTAGCCCCTAAGCAAGCCCTTGACACCTAACCTCCAGCACTTAGCCCCTAAGCAAGCCCTTGAACCTAACCACCAGCACTTAGCCCCTAAGCAAGCCCTTGACACCTAACCTCCAACACATAGCTCATATTTAACCCTTTGACATCGAACCCCCAACACTAGACCCAATGCAAGCCTTAGGTCCCTAATTCCCAACCAATAGCCCCTAAATAAGCCCTGGATCCCTAACCTCCATTACTAAGCTCGTAAGCAAGTCCTAAATGCCTAACCTCCAACACTTACCCCCTAACAAGCCTTAGACACCTAACCTTCAACACTTGCCCCTAAGTAACCCTCCAACACTGAACCCTCAACACTTAGACCCTATCACTGTCAAAACCTGTCAAATTCGATATGCCAAATAAAATTGCCACACTGTGAAGTGAAGCATCCCAGCTGTGGATATATGAACTCACCTCTCCACTCATTTGGAGGTGGGTGTTTTCGGCAGCGATAAAAACACTGACTTTCTTTTCTAAACCTGTCCAATTTTAATATATGTAAATTATAATCAAATATTAAAAAAAGATACAAAATAATAAAATCGGTCAAAAAGCTGTTTTTTTTTTTTCCTCTTAAAGCCATAGAATCACATGAGAAAGCCAGATTGTAGATGTAGGGCCACGTACCGCGTCGTAATTTTAGGCAGGCATACCGTATCGTAGTTACGCTACGCCACCGCTACTTTGAGAGGCAAGTGCTGTATTCACAAAGCACTTGCCTCTAAAGTTACGGCAGCGTAGCGTAAATCTCCCGGCATAAGGGCGCGGAATTCAAATGATGAACAGGGGGGCGTGTTTTATGTAAAATAAGCTTGACCCCACGTAAATGACGCTTTTTTCGTACAGCACATGCGCAGTATCACGTCGAATTTTCAAATTAAATTACGCCCGCTCAATGCCTAGACGACGTGAACGTAATTTACGCAAAGCCCTATTCGCGAGCGTTTTACGCAAACGACGTACACGACGGAAAATTCTACGCTGGCCCGACGTCCATACTTAAAGCGGGGGTTCACCCTATCGACAGGAAAAAAAAAATTTTTTTTTCTTTTACCTTTAAATCAGGCACTGTAGCGCGAGCTACAGTATGCCTGTCCCGAATTTTTTCCCCCCATACTCACCTTGTAGTCGTCCATCGAAGATACCGGGGAATGGGCGTGCCTCTGGAGACGGAGGATGATTGACGGCCGGCTCTGGCGCGTCACGCTTCTCCGGAAATAGCCGAAATAGGCTTGGTCTTCACGACGCGTGCGCACAGGCTATGCGCACGCGCCGTGAAGAGCCGAGACCTACTCCGGCTGTCTTCGGGGAGAGTGACGTGCCAGGGCCGGCCGTCAATCATCCTCCCTCTCCATAGGCACGCCCATTCCCCGCGGGAGCCGAAATCTACGATGGACGACTACGAGGTGAGTACGGGGTTAAAAAAATCGGGACAGGCATACTGTAGCTCGCGCTACAATGCCTGTCTCGATGGTAACATCATGTGGGTCAGGGTGAACTACCGCTTTAACATTGCGTACGCCTCATAGAGCAGGGGTAACGTTACGCCGAAAAAAGCCTTACGTAAACGACGTAAAAAAATGCGCCGAGCGGACGTACGTTTGTGGATTGGCGTATCTAGCTAATTTGCATACTCGACGCGGAAATCGACGGAAGCGCCACCTAGCAGCCAGCGTGAATATGCACCTTAGATCCAACGGCGTAGTAAGACGTACGTCAGTCGGATCTAGCCCCCATTCAGTCGTATCTTGTTTTGTGGATACAAAACAAAGATACGACGGGGCATCGTGGAAAATTACGCGGCGTATCAATAGATACGCCGCCGTAAGTTCTTTGTGGATCTGGCCCATAATATTTTGAGGAAATAGGACAATGCTTAATCAATTCTGATCCAGCAGGGAAAATGCGAGTGGGAGGGGCTATTCATTCTTTTTACTTAAAAGTATACTTTCAGGGTCTTCAAAGCAACAAAACCAGATAACAGTAGATCAGCCTCCGCGCCGAATCTTCTCCATCAGGTCCCATCAAACAGAAAACACTGGCATGCCTCGAAGGGCAGAGCGGACTTTTTGACCCTAAAACGGCAAATCGGATTTCTCACTGGCTTAGTGTATTTCCTCTCCTCCAGCAGACTGTTAGCAAGCAGCCCCCGGCACCCAAGGTGTATAATCCTATCTTCAATGCTTGCACGGTCACATATAAACCATTACATTCCACATTTCTTACTGTGAAAGGCAACAAGAGCATCATTTTGGCCGTCTAGAAAACACTGCGGTATTGCCAAAGTCATAAAGTCTGCCGGATTTATCAATAATCTAGGTTTGATGTAATCCGATGCAGACAGATTCAGCAGGATTTTTGAAGTGCTTCTGGGCAGGACTACAGTTTCTTTACCAAATGATTGAGTGTTATGAAGAATATAATGATGAATCTGGCCTGTATTGAGGGCTCACACTCAAGGTTGATCAGAAGAGTGAAGTTTGGTCCATGGGGATTTCAGTAGTGGTTATAACAATGAGTTCAATGCACATTAGAGGGCCCAACATCACGTCAGAGGTTCCCCCATCACATCAGAGGTTCCCCCATCACGTCAGAGGCCCCCCATAACATCAGAGGTCCCCCATAACATCAGAGGTCCCCCATAACATCAGAGGTCAATCACATCGGAGGTCCCCCCATCACATCGGAGGTCCCCCAATCACATCGGAGGTCCCCCAATCACATCGGAGGTCAATCACATCGGAGGTCCTCCCATCACATCGGAGGTCCTCCCATCACATCAGAGGTCCTCCCATCACATCAGAGGTTCCCCCATCACATCAGAGGTTCCCCCATCACATCAGAGGTTCCCCCATCACATCAGAGGTCCCCCATCACATCAGAGGTTCCCCCATCACATCAGAGATTCCCCCATCACATCAGAGGTTCCCCATCACATCAGAGGTTCCCCCATCACATCAGAGGTTCCCCATCACATCAGAGGTTCCCCCATCACATCAGAGGTCAATCACATCAGAGGTCAATCACATCAGAGGCCCCCCATCGCATCAGAGGTCCCCCTTCACATCAGAGGTCAATCACATCAGAGGCCCCCCATCGCATCAGCGTCCTCCATCACATCAGAGGTCCCCCATCACATCAGAGGTTCCCCCATCACATCATCGTCCTCCATCACATCAGAGGTCCCCCATCACATCAGAGGTCCCCTATAACATCAGAGGTCAATCACATCAGAGGTCCCCCTTCACATCAGAGGCCCCCCATCGCATCAGAGGTCCTCCATCACATCAATGACCCCATCACATTAGAGGTCTCCTCATGACATCAGAGGTTCCCCCATCAAATCATAGATCCCTATTACGTCAGAGGTGCCACTATCACATCAGATATCCCCCCAACACATCAGAAGCCCCATCACATCAGATACCCCCCCCCATCACATCAGAAGTCCCCCCATCACATCAGAAATAACCCCATCACTTTAGAGGTCCCACCATCACATCAGAGCTCCCTATGAAATCAGAGATCCCCCATCACATCAGAGGTCCCACATCTTATCAGAGGTCCCCCTTCACATGAGAGGTCCTCCCATCACATCAGTGGTCCTCCCATCACATCAGTGGTCCTCCCATCACATCAGTGGTCCTCCCATCATATGAGAGGTCCCACCATCCCTTCAGAGGCCCCATCATATTATAGGTCCCCCATCACATCAGAGGTTCCCCCATCACATGAGAAGTCCCACTATCACATCAGAGACCCCAATCACATTAGAGACCCCCCATTACATCAGGGGTATACTAAAAACATCAGAGGTTCCCCCATCACATCAGAGGTTTCCCATCACGTCAGAGGTTCTCCCATCACGTAAGAGGTCCCACCATCACATCAGAGGCCCCCATGACTTCAGAGATCCCCCCATCACATCAGAGGACCCATCACATTAGAAGTCCCACCATCACATGAGATGTTCCCCCATCACATCAGAGGTTCCGCCACCACAACAGAGGTCCCACATTACATCAGAGATCCCCCTTCACATCAGAGATCTCCCATCACAACAGCGGTCTCCATCACATCAGAGGTTCCCCCATCACATCAGAGATCCCGCATCACATCAGAGGTCCTATCATCACACCAGAGGTCCCACCATCACATCAGAGGCACCCCATCACATCAGAGGCACCCCATCACATCAGAGGTTCCCCCATCATATCAGAGGTTCCCCCATCACATCAGAGATCCTGCATCACACCAGAGGTCCCACCATCACATCAGAGGTCCCACCATAACACCAGAGGTCCCACCACCAGATCAGAGGCACCCTATCACATCAGAGTCCCCCATCATATCAGAGGTTTCCCGAATCCCCATCATATCAGAGGTTTCCCCATCATATCAGAGGTTTCCCCATCATATCAGAAGTTTCCCCATCATATCAGAAGTTTCCCCATCATATCAGAGGTTCCCCCATCACATCAAAGGTTCCACCATGTCCGGTTTTTACTGTTTTCTGAGTCCCTGGTGGGGGGGATTCAGCATTTATATTCAGTATCTGTTCTATATATAATATATACACACACACACAGATGGAGCCCAGAGTCAACCCTAGGTTAGAGACTCAGGGCTATGGGCCACAGATTCGGGGCTATAGCCCTAGTAGCCGTCGTATCTCTGAGTCTGGCCGGTCGTATCTATGCGCCTGATTCATACAATCAGTTACGCATAGATTTCTATTAGATCCGACCGGCATAAGTCTCTTACGCCGTCGGATCTTAACTGCATATTTACGCTGGCCGCTAGGGGCGTGTACGCTGATTTACGCCTAGAATATGTAGATACGCGAATTCACGAACGTACTCCCGGCCGAAGCAGTACAGTTACGCCGTTTACGTTAGGCTTTTCCCGGCGTAAAGTTACCCCTGCTATATGAGGCGTATATGCGGCGTACCAATGTTAAGTATGGCCATCGTTCGCGTGACAAAATTTGAAAAATTTACGTTGTTTGCGTAAGTCGTCCGTGAATGGGGCTGGACGTCATTTACGTTCACGTCAAAACCAATGACGTCCTTGCGGCGTACTTTGGAGCAATGCACACTGGGAAATTCCATGGACGGGAATTCGTCGGGTCAGGGTTAATTTACATAACACACGCCCACCTCTTCACAATTTGAATTAGGCGGGCTTACGCCGGCCTATTTACGCTACGCCGCAACTTTCTTTTAAGAATACAGCACTTGCCTGTAAAAGTTGCGGAGGCGTAACGTAAATAGGATACGTTACGCCCGCACAGAGAAACGCCATTCTACGTGAATCTACCCCATAGTGTTTTCTTCCATCCGCAAAATCGGATCTTTGCGGAGGCGGGTAAATACGGGTGTCAGCGACACCCGCAATCACATAGGGACCAATGTATGTCCCTTTTTCATCCGCAAATGGATGGATGAAAAAGCGGACATACAGTTCGCACGTGTGAAAGGGGCCTTAGAGACAACAAATGCAATGCACATAGTCTGAGGAACCATCATGCTTTCACCGAGTAGAACGAATAGACATATGACTGGAATTTTCACTATATCCTTTTCCAACGAAGGGAATGTCTGGCCAACAAGGTAGACGGATAGGAGGCAGGGTAGAGGACCATTTGGAACCTCTTATAAATACGCTTTTTTTTTTCTCCTCCTGGAGAAATCCCAAATCTAAATGAAATCAGCAAAAGGAAAATAGAAGAAGGAGATTAATCACTCGTAAATAGCATCGCTTGTTTAATCCCGACTTCCAGGACCTCGCAGGGAGGACGGCACAAAGGATGGTTCACGTTTAACCTCAAACCGTTGGCGGGATGGTCATGGATGGTTAGATCGGGTTTCCATATGCGTGAAATGACGGAGTACAATGCACAGAGGCTGGTTATGTACGGAATTATGGGAGACTTAAAGTGATATTATGTACAGTATGTATGGGGGATAAGTATGGGAAGGCGAGGAGATGAACAAATTGCTTCCTGTGTGTTTACGTTTTAAGAACAGTGGGCCGGATTCACAAAGCACTTGCGCCGACGTAGCTCAAGATACGCCGCGTAAGTGCAAATATGCGCCGTCGTATCTGTGCGCCGGACCCACAAACTAAAATACGCCTAAAAATAGGCTTCACCCAGCCGACGTAACTTGCCTACACCGGCGTAGCGTGGGCGCATATTTAGGCTGGACGCATGGTGGCGCTCCCATTGATCAGCCATTCAAATATGCAAATGAGGAAAATACGGCGATTCAGGAACGTAAGTGCGCCCTGACGCAGGCTACGACTGGTGCGCGTAAGTTGTACGTCCGGCGTAAAGTTAAGCCCCATAAAGGAGATGTTACCCAGCAGGAGACATGCAAAGGTCTGCACCAGGGAACACAAGCCGGCGTATTTTACGTTGGACGTGAGTCTGGCTGGGCGTAGGATACGTTCATGGCGTAGGCAGTGATCCGGCGTATCTTAGGCAGTTGTTCCGACGTGCTTGTGATCATGTGCAGGGGGATGCGTCCACGGCACGACGCATGCGCAGTTCGTTAAACGTACTTATCTGGCGCTCGGACCATCATTTGCATGAGGTCACGTCTCATTTGCATGGGTTTGCCTGGCTCACGCCCACTTCTACCTTCGCCGACTTACGCTTTCGAAACCCAGCGCAGTTTTGGCAGCATTGGCTTTGTGAATTCCATGCTTGCCTTTCTGCGCTGCGTCGGCATAGCGTATATTATTTGCGCTACGGCGGCGTAATGTGCGCCCGCTCTCTGTGAATCTGGGCAAGTGTGTTTAAGATAGATAGATAGATAGATAGATAGATAGATAGATAGATAGATACTGTAGATTGATAGATATAAATATATGGATGGATAGACGGATGGGATAAATAGATGGAGAATAAATGGATGGATGGACAAATTTGATAGATATTGTAAAGAGGGAGAGATAACCTACTTGAAAGATATATAGATGGATATTTTTTCAAAATGTATTTTCATTACTCTAAGTCTGGGAATATATTTAATTCTCAAACTTCCTACTATATAACCTTTATAAACTTCCACCTTCTTCCTGCTACCTCCACCGTGTGCTCTGGCCTATCATGAATAAGCATTGTCACCTTTTTGCACCCCTTCTTTTTCCTTCTTTGTCCTATAATTCCACCGAAAACAGCCCCCATTTCCTGAAATATGTCAAATAGATAGATTATAAATAGGATAGATAGATTGATTTCCGCTGATTTCCTGTAGTGTCTGGAGGAGGTGAAGGGAAATCTTCCCTATCGGGCACAGATGGCAAAAAAATTGTGATAGAGAGGATAGATCAATAGATAATGACATAGATACATTGCTAGATAGACACTACCAGTGTCTACAGGACTGGAAGTGAAAGATAGATAGATAGATAGATAGATAGATAGATAGATAGATAGATAGATAGATAGATAGATAGATAGATAGATAGATAGATACAGTAGATAGATAGATAAATAGATATGGATGGACGAGGGGGTAGATGGATAGCAAAAGGGATGGAAATAGATAGATATCTAGTAAGATAGCTTGATATTGTAAAGAGGGAGAGATAAGATACTTGAATGATAGATAAATAGATGTAGTAGATAGATAGATAAATAGATATGGATGGACGAGGGGGTAGATGGATAGATAAAGGGATGGAGATAGATAGATAGATAGATAGATAGATAGATAGATAGATAGATAGATAGATAGATAGATAGGTAGATAGATAGATAGATAGATAGATAGATAGATAGATAGATAGATAGATAGATAGATATTGTAAAGAGGGGGAGATAAGATACTTGAATGATAGATAGATAGATAGATAGATAGATAGATAGATAGATAGATAGATAGATACAGTAGATAGATAGATACATAGATATGGATGGACGAGGGATGGGGATAGATAGATATCTAGTAAGATAGCTAGATATTGTAAAGAGGGAGAGATAAGATACTTGAATAATAGATATAGTAGATAGATAGATAGATAAATAGATATGGATGGACGAGGGGGTAGATGGATAGATAAAGAGATGGAGATAGATAGATATCTAGTAAGATAGATAGATAAATATTTTAAAGAGAGAGAGATAAGATACTCGAATGATAGATAGATAGATAGATAGATAGATAGATAGATAGATAGATAGATAGAAGTGACAGTGCGCCTGGTACCCAGCCTGGGTGCCTCCGCCAAGATGTAGCTTCCTCCACTCTGGAACCAGGAACAAGGTATTAAAGCTGAGAATTGAACCCAAAAACTAGACGACACTAGCTTGGGTGCAAACCGGAACTGACTTTATTGTAAATTCACCCAGAATATATATCACACAAAATCAGATAAGAGCTTGATCATGTTAGCCTAACAATGCAAACTGTAAACAGTAATCTCATCAGTACATCTAACTGTACATCTAATGAATAGACAACATAAACAGTAAGCTAATTAACGATTAGTCACCTAGACAAACCTCAGTGCCCACCCAGACAGTTAGGCACCAGTTCCCCAGAAAGAAGATATATATTTTCTGCCAGCGATTCCCTACACGATAAGAATGATCATAGCGGCAGTTCCGCCGCTTGATCGTTCTTATAGGCGGCGGGAGGGGACATCCCCCCCCTCACGCCGCCATCCGGTGCTTCTCCGGGCTCTCCCGTGCCATTGGGGGCCCGGAGAACCTATCAAAAAAAAATTCCCAGTGCTAAACCTTGCTGCATTTTTTAAATTCCAAAACCCAATATAAAGGAAAAGTAGTGGTAAAAACAGCACTTGTGGGTTTAACCAATCTTAATTTTTAGTACAATTCTGCTTTAAGGGGGCGTGACATGGGGTGTGTCCTATGCCCAACGTTGTATCCTGGCCTAGGCCAACAAGTACTTTGCAGGGGGGGCAGCACGAAAAGAGTCTCCACCAGCTTGCACTACACTGTTAGGCAAATTAGTCTAGCGCCCCATAAAGTGTCTACACTGCTTCCGGTATGTGGCCGGCCGGCATTCCGCAACTGTGGGGGGGGGGGGTGCCACTTCTAATTTTGACTGTTCTATCATCCTGGACCACAAAGTTTCCCTCCCCCTGTGTACACATACACACTGGAGGGGGAGGCGGCTTCACTCTGCTCGCTGTGCCTGTGTGACATCCGGCCCCGGACCGCTCAGACAGCCCGCGGCCGCGAGACTCTTCAGCACCTTCTCGATTTTCCAGGGGGGGGGGGTCAATTGCCCCCTCTTGCCCTATGGAGTGGTTGCCCATGGTGGGGACTTGTGCTCTTGATGGCAAATCTAGCCAATTTATGCAACCCCCCCCCCCCAAAACGGAAAATAATAGCTCCAATAGACAACTGGCTAAGGTCGTAAAATTGCTCCTCAACCTGCATAGGTCTCAAGAACGTCTCTGCTTTTTGCAATTTGAACTTTTCAACTTTGTTTTCCCTTCTATCAAATTTAAGGTTTAGCTTTGCAAGGTGATTCCTCTCCGGCCTTCACCGACAAGCCAGCCGATACTGTGACTGTGGTTATTTTGAGCCGGCTAATCTTTGGAGCGGCTTTTACAACGCTCCCATAATCCCTCGCTCTTCCCTTCCGAAACATGCCGGAACGCAACGAATAATCACACACTCCGAGTACGATGACTCTGATTCGGCTCAAGAAAAACGTTTAAATCCTGATACGGGACAAATTGCATGAAGTATTTTCACAGTTAAGATGAGGGAATATAATGTATCCGACACGTTCGCCTGTCCCCCCCCCTTTTTTTTTTTTGCGCCGTGAATTGCGGTTTGATGTTCATTCAGTAATTTTTCCTTAAAACGAGCATTAAAAATGTTAATTTTGGCATTAATTTGTTGACTTAAGACTCGGCGTCTCAAGAAGTATAAAACTCAATTTTTTTTATTAAACTTTGGAAAATAATTCACGACCACAATCTCTACCCAGGCTGTCAAATTTAATCCGGGCCTGAACCGCGCCGCACAAAAAAAGCAGGGGCTCCTGAAATAAGGGGTGTAATGTTGAATGTCTTGTTGGGAAAACGAGAGATATTTAGCGTTGCTGAATTCTTTAAACATCCCCCATCAGGGTAAAAATGATTTCTTTGGCACGGCCGTAAACCGTACGGGGCGCTGCGACCTCAACATGCATAACCGAGGTGTATCCATTTACATGCTCCTTGAAGGACGGAGAGGTAACGACGCTACACTTTCCAGATACATATTAAAGGCTGAATTTCTTATGCATGGAAAAGAACACGAAGGAGCAAATCAATTTTCACCAAAACCCACTTTGCTCTGGACTGGCTTTTATTTGGCTCGCCCTCTACCGGCCCCTCCTGGGTGTTCAACAGAGAGCCTCTTACAGCGCCGTCAACTATTCTGTTGGACCTTATGTAATGGCCTTACTCCAAATCCTACATAAGTCAGAGATGGAGGAGGTAGGTTGAGGACTAATTGTGTAACAGAAGGAATATATGAGCCTCTATTAAAAATACACAACTTTATTACCGTATGTATCGGCATATACCGCGCGCCGGCGTATAGCGCACACCCCAAGCTGAGGAGGGAAGTTTAGGGAAAAACTTACATTTTGGATGTCTTGCCCGGTGTCCATCTGGGTCGGTCGAGCCTTGTGGGTGTCCGTCTGCGGCGGGGTCCGTCGAGGGGTTGCAGCGTCATGTGTTTGAATTTGGCGCGCTGTGCAGAGCCGGATTTCCTGCGCACTCGGCTTCACTCGGCTTCTCTCGGCTCCCCTCACTTGGCTGCGGGCGGAGCCGAGCGTGGCCAAGTCTAGCCGAGCCTAGCCGAGTGCGCGGTACACTCGGCTCGGAGATGTCGGAGACAATGTCGGAGACAGCGGGGATCGGCGGGGTATCGGCGTATATCGCGCACCCATGATTTTCCCCTGATTTTAAGGGGGAAAAAGTGCACGGTATACGCCGATAAATACGGTATATATAATAAAACATGGTCAAAATCTCATTTTTTGGCAGAGAAACAAAATGTCACCCCAGCTCCACTGCCAATATAGAAATCCACGTTCTGTGATCCGGTGATCTAGCCAGGACGTTCAGGCCCCATAAATACAATACTTGAATCAAAAAGGGCTGGCAACTCGGATGCTCTTGAATAAAAGTCCTTTATTGGTTACATGGGTACACGGGTACAGGCTATGCGCTGGCACGTTTCGAGTTAAGAAGCCTTCATCAGAGCTTTGATGAAGGCTTCTTAGCCGAAACGTGTCAGCTTATAGCCTGTAACCAATAAAGGACTTTTATTCAAGAACATCCAAGTTGCCAACACTTTTTGGGTTCAAACATTTTTTTGCAGTTCTGATTACAATGGGTATACTGGTTAAAATGGTTAATTCAATTCTGATCTCAATGGGTACACCAGTTACAATGGGTAAACCACTTCTGATGACAACGGGTACACCAGTTACAATGGATAAACCAGTTCTGCTGGCAATGGGTAAACTAGTTACAATGGGTAAGCCAGTTCTGGTGACAATAGGTAAACCAGCTCTGGTGACAACAGGTACACCAGTTACAATGGGTAAACCAGCTCTGGTGACAAAAGGTACACCAGTTGGAATGGGTAAGCCAGTTTTGGTGACAATGGGTACACCAGATACAATAAGTAAACCAGTTCTGGTGACAATGGGTATACCAGTTACAAGGGTAAACCAGTTCTGGTGACAATGAGTAGACCAGTTACAGTGGGTAAGCCAGTTTTGGTGACAATGGGTACACCAGATACAATAGATAAATCAGTTATGGTGACAATGGGTAGATCAGTTACAATGAGTACACCAGTTACAATGGATAAACCAAGTTTGGTGACAATGGGAACACCAGTTCTGGTGACAACCTTATATAATTAAAACATGGTTAAAATCACAGACAATACCATTGCCACCTCTAATGTTTTGTATTTATTTGCAGTTCTGATGACAACGGGTACACCTGGTATAATGAGTGAACCAGTTCTGGTCTCAATGGGTACACCAGTTTTACATTGGGTAAACCAGTTCTGGCGACAATGAGTAGACCAGTTACAGTGGGTAAGTCAGTTCTGGTGACAATGGGTACACCAGATACAATGGGTAAACCAGTTCGGGTAACAATGGGCACATTACATTGGGTAAACCAGTTCTGGTGACAAAGGGTACACCAGTTACAATAGATAAACCAGTTCTGGTGACAAAGGGTACACCAGTTACAATAGATAAACCGGTTATGGTGACAAACTTATATAATTAAAACATGGTTAAAATCACAGACAATATTATTGCCATCTCTAATGTTGTGCAGTTATTTTCAGTTCTGATGACTAGCTCTGGTGACAATGGGTACACCAGTTACATTGGGTAAACCAGTTCCAGTGACAATGGGTACACAGATACAATGGGCGAACCAGTTCGGGTAACAATGGGTACATTACATTGGGTAAACCAGTTCCAGTGACAATGGGTACACAGATACAATGGGCGAACCAGTTCGGGTAACAATGGGTACATTACATTGGGTAAACCAGTTCTGGTGACAAAGGGTACACCAGTTACAATAGATAAACCAGTTCTGGTGACAAAGGGTACACCAGTTACAATAGATAAACCAGTTCTGGTGACAAAGGGTACACCAGTTAATGACCAGCTCTGGTGACAATGGGTATACCAGTTACATTGGGTAAACCAGTTCTGGTGACAATGGGTACACAGAGACAATGGGCAAAGCAGTTCGGGTGACAATGGGTACATTACATTGGGTAAACCAGTTCTGCTGACAAAGGGTACACCAGTTACAATAGATAAACCAGTTCTGGTAACAAAGGGTTCACCAGTTACAATAGATAAACCAGTTATGGTGACAATGGGTAGACCAGTTACATTGGGTAAACCAATTCTGATCTCTATGGGTACGCCAAATACAATGGGAAAAAAACTTCTGATGACAATGGGTACACCAGTTACAATAGATAAACTGGTTATGGTGACAAAGGGTACACCAGTTACAATAGATAAACCGGTTATGGTGACAAACTTATATAATTAAAACATGGTTAAAATCACAGACAATACCATTGCCATCTCTAATGTTTTGCAGTTATTTTCAGTTCTGATGACAAGCTCTGGTGACAATGGGTACACCAGTTACATTGGGTAAACCAGTTCCGGTGACAATGGGTACACAGATACAATGGGCGAACCAGTTTGGGTGACAATGGGTACATTACATTGGGTAAACCAGTTCTGGTGACAAAGGGTACACCAGTTACAATAGATAAACCAGTTCTGGTGACAAAGGGTACACCAGTTACAATAGATAAACCAGTTCTGGTGACAATGGGTACACCAGTTACAATAGATAAACCAGTTCTGGTGACAAAGGGTACACCACTTACAATAGAGAAACCAGTTCTGGTGACAAAGGGTTCAAAAGTTACAATAGATAAACCAGTTATGGTGACAATGGGTAGACCAGTTACATTGGGTAAACCAATTCTGATCTCTATGGGTACACCAAATACAATGGGAAAAAAACTTCTGATGACAATGGGTACACCAGTTACAATAGATAAACTGGTTATGGTGACAAAGGGTACACCAGTTACAATAGATAAACTGGTTATGGTGACAAAGGGTACACCAGTTACAATAGATAAACCGGTTATGGTGACAAAGGGTACACCAGTTAATGACCAGCTCTGGTGACAATGGCTACACCGGTTACATTGGGTAAACCAGTTCTGGTGACAAAGGGTTCACCAGTTACAATAGATAAACCAGTTCTGGTGACAATGGGTAGACCAGTTACAAGGGGTAAAACAGCTCTGGTGACAATGGGTACACCAGTTACATTGGGTAAACCAGTTCTGGTGACAAAGGGTACACAGATACAATGGGCGAACCAGTTCGGGTGACAATGGGTACATTACATTGGGTAAACCAGTTCTGCTGACAAAGGGTACACCAGTTACAATAGATAAACCAGGTATGGTGACAATGGGTAGACCAGTTACAATGGGTAAACCAATTCTGATCTCTATGGGTACGCCAATTACAATGGGGAAAAAAACTTCTGATGACAATGGGTACACCAGTTACAAGGGGTAAAATAGCTCTGGTGACAATGGGCACACCAGGTACAAAGGGCAAACCAGTTCTAGTGACAAACTTATATAATTAAAACATGGTTACAATCACAGACAATACAATTGCCATCTCTAATGTTTTGCATTTTTTTACAGTTCTGATGACAACGGGCACACCAGTTACAATGGGTAAACCAGTTCCGTTAACAATGGTTACACCGGTTACATTGGGAAAACAAATTGTGATGACAACGGGTACACCAGTTACAGTGAGTAAACCAGTTCTTGTTTAAGAGGGAATATCCGCGCACTTTGGAGAAATCTCCATTAACTTCCTGCAGTGTCTCTGGGACAGGAAGTGAAGGGAAATCTCATGTGACGGGAGGAATAAAAACGGACAGGGGTTCATATATCATATATAACCATTTCTTACTCTTTTCAAAACCCATAAAAATAAAGTTTTGACATACACTTTAAGCTCAAAGTATTGATTACATAAACAGCACACTGAGAACTCTAGCTGTCGGCGCGGTGCTTTGCCAAGCCGCAGTCACCAAGAAGCAGCGGGTGAAACACTTCAGCACGTTGTCATTTCCCAGTATGATGAGGTAACATTGGAGATTGGGCTGTTAGAATTTAGTAACTATTTTCATGCAAGAGTCGGTTAAAGATGAGTTTGAAGTTGTACGATAGGTCCAAGGTAGCCGGAACTTTCTGCTTAAAGCGGAGTTCTACCTAAAAATGGAACTTCCGCTTAACCCACTCCTCGCCCCCTTACATGCCACATTTGGCATGTAATTTTTTTGGGGGGGGAGTGGGGGCTTCAGGAGAAGGGGACTTCCTGTCCCACTTCCTCCTTCCGCCGAGGGGCTGAAAAGGCGATTAGCTTAATTGCCTTTTCACAGCCCCTCCCTGTAGGCGAGCGCCTGTCCAATCGGACGGCGCCGCGCCGCTCGCGCATGCGCACTGCCGCTCGCGCATGTGCAGTGGGTGCCCGGCCGTGAAGCCGAAAGCTGTCACTGCCGGGTGCCCACACTAAGAATGAAGACGCCGGCCGGCGAGGAGCTGGAGCTGTGGAGCAGGTAAGTGTCTGTTTATTAAAAGCCAGCAGCTACAAAAAGTGCTTTTAATAAACTTAAAAAAAAGGTGGAAAACCCCTTTAAATATTACCCAAAATTGAACATTAATTAATGTAATGTACCTTCAATGCAAACGAATTTTGCTTGGGAAAAAAACAAACAAACTTACCAATATATATTTATATATATATATGTACCTGTACACACTATGGGCTGGATTCAGATAGAATGGTCTATCTGTCCGCCCGGCGTAACGTATCTCAGATACGTTACGCCACCGTAATTTAGGGCGCAAGTTCTGTATTCAGAAACAACTTGCGCCCTTAGTTACGGCGGCGTAACGTATCTGTGTCGGCGTAAGCCCGCCTAATTCAAATGTGGATGATGTGGGCGTGTTTTATGTATATTAACTGTGAACCCCGCGTATTTGACTTGCATGCGCCGTTCGTGAAAAAATCCCAGTGCGCATGCTCGAAATTCCGCCGCAAATCGTCATTGCTTTCAACGTGAACGTAAATGACGTCCAGCCCCATTCGCGAACGACTTACGCAAACGACGTAAAATTTTCAAAACTCGACGCGGGAACGACAGCCATACTTAACATAGGATACGCCTCATATAGCAGGGGCAACTTTACACTGGAAAAAGCCTAACGTAAACGACGTAAAAAAATGTGCCGGCCGGACGTACGTTTCTGAATCGGTGTATCTAGCTCATTTGCATATTCCTCACGGAAATCTATGGAAGCGCCACCTAGCGGCCAGCGTAAATATGCAGCCTAAGATACGACGGTGTAAAACACTTACGCCGGTCGGATCTTAGGGAAATCTATGCGTAACTGATTCTATGAATCGGGCGCATTGATACGACCGGCCGGACTCAGAGATACGACGGCGTATCAGGAGATACGCCGTCGTATCTTCTCTCTGAATCCGGCCCCTGTATTACCAAAAGTATTGGGACGCCTGACTTTACATGAACTTTAATGGCATCCCAGTCTTAGTATATAGGGTTCAATATTGAGTTGGCCCCGCCCTTTGCAGATATAACAGCTTCAACTCTTCTGGGAAGGCCGTCCACAAGGTTTAGGAGTGTGTCTATGGGAATGTTTGATTATTCTTCCAGAAGCGCATTTGTGAGGTCAGGCACTGATGTTGGATGAGAAGGCCTGGCTCGCAGTCTTCATACTAATTCATTCCAAAGGTGTTCTATCGGGTTGAGGTCAGGACTATGTGCAGGCCAGTCAAGTTCCTCCACCCCAAACTCGCTCATCCATGTCTTTATGGACCTTGCTTTGTGCACTGGTCCAAATCATTTGGTGGAGGGGGGATAATGGTGTGGGGGTTGTTGTTCAGGGGTTGGACTTGGCCCCTTAGATCCAGTGAAGGGAACTCTTAAGGCGACACCATACCAAGACATTTTGGACAATTTAATTCTCCCAACTTTGTGGGAACAGTTTGGGGACGGCCCCTTCCTGGTCCAACATGACTGCCCACCAGTGCACAAAGAAAGGTCCATAAAGACATGGAGGAGCGAGTCACTGGAAGGACAACATGCCACCTCATGGCAAAGAACTCTCTGAGGAACTGAAAAAAAGAATTGTCGCTCTACATAAAGATGACCGAAGCTATAAGAAGATCGCCAAGACCCTGAAACTGATCTGCAGCAAGGTGGCCAAGACCATACAGCGGTATAACAGGACGGGTTCCCCTCAGAACAGGCCACGCCATGGTCATCCAAAGAAGTTGAGGTCACGTGCTCAGCGTCATATCCAGAGGTTGTCTTTGGGAAATAGACGTATGAGTGCTGCCAGCATTGCTGCAGAGGTTGAAGGGGTGGGGTGGGGGTCAGCCTGTCAGTGCTCAGACCATACGCCGCACACTGCATCAAATTGGTCTGCATGGCTGTCGTCCCAGAAGGAAGCCTCTTCTAAAGATGATGCACAAGAAAGTCTGCAAACAGTTTTCTGAAGACAAGCAGACTAAGGACATGGATTACTGGAACCATCTCCTGCGGTCTGATGAGACCAAGATAAACGTATTTGGTGTCAGGCGTGTGTGGCCACAACCAGGTGAGGAGGACAAAGACAAGTGTGTCTTGTCTACAGTAAGGCCCGGTACACACGGGCAAACATGTACGATGAAACCGGTCCGTCGGACCGTTTTCACCGTACATGCCTGCCCGGGGATTTCTGTACGATGGCTGTACTAACCATCGTACAGAAGTCCGCGCGTAAACAATACGCGGGGCGTGTCAGCGCCGTCGCCGCGACGATGACGCGGCGATGACGCGGCGACGTGGGCGGGCCTGCCTTTTAAATGCTTCCACGCATGCGTCAAAGTCATACTGACGACCGTACATGTCCGAGCGGGCAGGATTCCAGCGGACGGTTTTAAAACAAGTCCAGGAATATTTGCCCGCTGGGAAAAGGCCCGACGGGCAAATGTTTGCTGGAATTCTGCCCGCTCGCGCCCACACACGACCGAACATGTCTGCTGAAACTGGTCCGCGGACCAGTTTCAGCATACATGTTTGGTCGTGTGTACGGGGCCTCAGGCATGGTGGTGGGAGTGTCATGGTCTGGGGGCTGCATGAGTGCTGCCGGCACTGGGGAGCTACAGATCATTGAGGGGACCATGAATGCCAACATGTACTGTGACATACGGAAGCAGAGCATGATCCCCTCTCTTCAGAGACCGGACCGCAGGGTAAAGGTGATGGACTGGCCAAGCATGTCTCCAGACCTAAACCCTATTGATCATCTGTGGGACATCCTCTAATGGAAGGTGGAGGAGCGCAAGGTCTCCAACATCCACCAGCTCTGTGATGTCATCATGGAGGAGGGGAAGAGAACTCCAGCTGGAACCTGTGAAGCTCTGGTGACCTCCATGCCCAAGAGGGTTAAGGCAGTGCTGGAAAATAATGCTGGCCACACAAAATATTGACAATATTTCACTTAGGGGTGTACTCACTTTGGTTGCCAGCGGTTTAGACATGACTGTGTGTTGAGTTATTTTGAGAGGACGGCAAATTTACTCCTTGTCTCAGCCCCCTTATACAAGCTGAACACTCACTACTAGGGCCACGATCAGGGGCCCGGTGGTCCCCAGGGGCCCGGATGGCACCCCCCCTTTTTTTTCGTCTGCACCAAAGCCCCCCGACCTCTAAGGGGCCTGGTGGTCCCCAGGGGCCCGGATGGCATCCTTTTTTTTTTTTTTTCGGCAGCACCCAAAGCCCCCCCCGGACCTCTAAGGGGCCCCGGATGAAACGCCCCCTTTTTTTGTTTTATTTATTTATTCGTCAGCACCCAAAGCCCCCCCCCCGACCTCTAAGGGGCCCGGTGGCCCCCAGGGGCCCGGATGGCATCCCCCTGACCTTAATTTGTGGCAGCCGTACCCCCCAACTTCTCGACGATTTGCAGAGCCCCCCTGCTTCTCAACTTGCGACACTGCCCCCCGCTTAATTTGTGGTGGCGGCGGCAGTGGAGGCATGGAATGGCACAGTGGGGGCATGGAATGGCACGGCACAGTGGGGCATGGAATGGAAAGGCACAGTGGGGCATGTAATGGAATGGCACAGTGGGGCATGTAATGGCACAGCACAGTGGGGCATGTAATGGCACGGCACAGTGGGGCATGTAATGGCACGGCACAGTGGGGCATGTAATGGAATGGCACAGTGGGGGCATGGAATGGCACAGCACAGTGGGGCATGTAATGGAATGGCACAGTGGGGCATGTAATGGCACGGCACAGTGGGGCATGTAATGGAATGGCACAGTGGGGCATGTAATGGAATGGCACAGTGGGGCATGTAATGGAACGGCACAGTGGGGCATGTAATGGAATGGCACAGTGGGGCATGTAATGGAACGGCACAGTGGGGCATGTAATGGAATGGCACAGTGGGGCATGTAATGGCACGGCACAGTGGGGCATGTAATGGCACGGCACAGTGGGGCATGTAATGGAATGGCACAGTGGGGCATGTAATGGAATGGCACAGTGAGATTTGAAAAATGCCTATATCTGTCAGCAGTTGTTCTGGCTACCCCTCAGCTTCCAGACAGACTAGTATGAAGGGGGTCGTCTTATACGGCGAGTATATCCCAAAACCAACATTTTTGGTGGAAAAATAGGGGGTGGTCTTATACGCCGGCAAATACGGTATATATGTATTTCGTATATATTTGCATTTACCCACAAATTCAGAGCATGCAAAGTGCCTTGGTTGGAACTTTCGATGAGTAATCCCCTTGTGGTGACAATGGGTACTCCAGTAACAAAGTCGCTATGAACACGCCAGTCGTTGGCTTATTTTCGCTTTTTTTTACCCTTTGATAGCAGATCCTGTAAGAATTACCAGTAAGGGGTCAGCAATAGGTTGTTCTAAAATTTGCTATTTTTTCCCTTTTATATGTGGGAGTGGGGGGGTCACGGTGAGTTGATCCAGGTAATTCCAGGAAGAACGAGGAAGGATAATAAACACGGTCCGGCCCTCGTAAGACTTTGTACCCGGACGCCTTCCAGTATCTCCTTTCATACATTTCCTGTGGAGAAAATCGGCTTGGACTTTTTCTCCTGATGCAGCAATTGTCTGCCTGACCTCTGACTATCTGATTACTAGAAACTCCACATTAAAGGGATAGCTTTATTTATTAAATATATATATATACCCAATTATCATATAAATAATATTATTTGCAGATCCAATGCAAGTGCCACGTCTATTTGCTGCTCTATTTATACTTCTTCCCCCATTTCCCATGTTTGCTCCCCTTCAGGACTGATGGGAAACAATAAGAAAAGACCCCCCTGCTTCATGAATACAATTAGGATGACCCGACAGGAAGTCAAATGGAAGTCAATTTATTTTATACTATTTTTTTTAATTACCGTATATACCCGAGTATAAGCCGACCCGAATTATAAGCCGAGGCACCTGATTTTACCACAAAAAAATGGGAAAACTTATTGACTCGAGTATAAGGCTAGGGTGGGAAATGCAGCAGCTACTGTAAGTGGAAAATAGGGTCAAAAATGCCCATTTGCAGCCTCACTGTGCCCATTTGCAGCCTCACTGTGCCATTGCATGCATCACTGTGGCCATTTGCAGCCGCACTGTGCCCATTTGCAGCCTCACTGTGCCCATTGCATGCATCACTGTGGCCATTTGCAGCCTCACTGTGCCCATTTGCAGCCTCACTGTGCCCATTGCATGCATCACTGTGGCCATTTGCAGCCGCACTGTGCCCATTTGCAGCCTCACAGTGCCCATTGCATTCATCACTGTGGCCATTTGCAGCCGCACTGTACCCATTTGCAGCCTCACTGTGCCCATTTGCAGCCTCACTGTGGCCATTTGCAGCCTCACTGTGGCCATTTGAAGCCTCACTGTGGCCATTTGAAGCATTACTGTGGCCATTTGCAGCATCACTGTGCCCATTGTCAGCCTCACTGTGCCCATTTGCATGCCTCACTGTGCATATTTGCAGCCTCACTGTGCCCATTTATAGCCTCACTGTGCCCATTGCATGCCTCACTGTGCCCATTTGCAACCTCACTGTGCCCATTTTTAGCCTCACTGTGCCCATTGCATGCATCACTGTGGCCATTTGCAACCTCACTGTGGCCATTTGCAGCCTCACTGTGGCCATTGCATGCCTCGCTGTGCCCATTGCATGCCTCACTGTGCCCATTGCATGCATCACTGTGGCCATTTGCAGCCTCACTGTGCCCATTGCATGCATCACTGTGGCCATTTGCAGCCTCACTGTGCCCATTGCATGCCTCACCGTGCCCATTTGCCATTGTTACTGGGAGGAATCTATTGTTGAGGGAGGGGTCTATTGTTGCTGCCTGCTGGAGGGTCTAATGATGCTGGCTGCTGTGAGATCTGTTGTTGCTGCCTGGGGTCTATTATTGCTAAGAGCAGTGGAGGGCTGGGCTGGGGGGCAGGGTGGCAATTGCCTCCCAGGCTGCCCTAACTTATGTTCAAAAAGCCCGCTACCATTTTATTTTTTATTCTGGTCTTGGAAGTCGGGCCGGCCACTAGCTGTTGCATTCCAGGAGTTGTAGTCCACGCTTAAAGCTCCCGGTGGGTGGAAAACAGAGCAGTGCAGAGGAAACTACAACTCCCTGGGACTGGATTCTTGGAAGCAGGCAGAGGCAGGGCATGCCAGGGAATTGGGACGCAGGGCTGGGCGCTGGCTGCAACTTGACCTCAGGACCAGGAGCATTACCCCCCCAGGACCCTGACACCCCTAGCTGACCCCCATCACCCCCCCAATACACCCCATGTAATCTGCCACAGTGATCAGGCTACATTGATGGGCACTGGAGTTGGCTGCACTGATGGGCACTGGTGAGGCTGCATTGAAAAATCAGATGGGCCGTGCATGGTGAGCTGATTCAGCGGTTCAATGGGCCACTTGACTGGACTTGCCCCCCAAGTTCTAAGCAGGGCCATTCTTAATAGCATCCTGGGCAAAGTAATGCTCTGGGGCCTCCTACAGTGATGACAGTGCAGGTAAACAGACATCAAGTAGGTAGGAGGCAGACTGCCTCCCCTGTACATCTATCACTCTCAGTGCCATCATGAGGCCCATTATTTCGGGGCAGCGTGGGCTCAAGGACCAGCTGCTTTGGGGGAAAAAACAGGGGCACCTGTGCAGCTGGGGCCCCTGGGCAGTGCTCAGGTGTGCCCTCTCATTAAGACAGCCCTGGGCCTAAGGCTGCCAGCCCTCCCCTGGCTAAGGGGGTCTATTGTTGCTGATTGCAGGGGATGAACGCTGGGGGCGGCCCTGCATGCGGCAGGCCCTCGATCAGTGGAATGAGTTGCCATGGTGCCCCTGGACAGACTTCACCCGGGGGGGGGGGGGGGTGCTACATTACCCCTGTTGAGAAACATGGGTGTAGATACTGAAGGGATTTTATATTGTGGCTATGAAGTGTGAAAAGACGCAGCTAAATTCCCCAATCATACTCTAGTATAGGCAACAAACACAACGCATTTCGCGCCGAATCATCTACTCTTCCTCAGGTGGACAGCAATGAAACAAATCAAAACCATGCAGCCATATAAAGCCTGATCCCAGACGTTAATAGCTCAGCTAGAATGGGGCCACCCCCCCCCCCCCCCAAAAAATTAACTCTACATGTATTTGTGGCACTAAAAAATGCATTTAATTGCCGTTCTTCACAAATTTCTCCTTTTATATGTATTTGGGTATAACTGAGACGAGAGCAGCGGCTGTTCATCCATAGAGGGCGCTGGAGCGCCGCTCCCTCTGGCTCCGCACCGCCACTGAAAATAACATACATTCTTGCATTGCATGGAATGTATGTTATTGTTGCCAGCTGCTGCTGGTCTATTCAGATGGCCGGACATTGAGCGCCGGCCACCTGAATAACGGCAGCTGGTTGGCTGTGCGGAAGACCTATCAGAGTCAGCGGCTCTGATACGCTTTCCGAGTACAGCCTTCGTCTCCCGGATGTCTTATCCTCGGAACGTACGGGGGGTGCGTTCCTTGGATAAGACTGACGGCCGTCTCAGCCAATCAGGTTCGCCGATTCTGGTTATCGGTAACCTGATTGGCTGAAGCGTCACCAAGGTGGGAGAAGACATCGAGGGACGTGGAAGGATTAAGGTAAGTGCATTTTACAGGGCACAGCGGCGACAAAGGGCACAGAGTCGACAAAGGGCACAGTGACAACAATGGGCACACTGGTGACAATTAAAGGGCACAGTGGTGACAATTGGCACAGTGGCGACAATTGAGGGGGAACAGTGGCTGCATTTGATGGCATGGCACAGTGGTGACAATTGATGGCACAGTGGCTGTGTTTGATGGCATGGCACAGTGACTGCGTTTGATGGCATGGCACAGTGACTGCGTTTGGCATGGCACAGTGACTGCGTTTGATGGCATGGCACAGCGACTGCATTTGATGGCATGGCACAGTGACTGCGTTTGATGGCATGGCACAGTGACTGTGTTTGATGGCATGGCACAGCGGCTGCGTTTGATGGAATGGCACAGTGACTGCATTTGATGGCATGGCACAGTGGTGATAATTGATGGCACAGTGGCTGCGTTTGATGGCATGGCACAGTGACTGCGTTTGATGGCATGGCACAGCGGCTGTGTTTGATGGAATGGCACAGTGACTGCATTTGATGGCATGGCACAGTGGTGACAATTGATGGCACAGTGGCTGCGTTATATGGCATGGCACAGTGGTGACAATTGATGCCACAGTGGCTGCGTTTGATGGCATGGCACAGTGACTGCATTTGATGGCATGGCACAGTGACTGCGTTTGATGGCATGGCACAGTGACTGTGTTTGATGGCATGGCACAGCGGCTGTGTTTGATGGCATGGCATAGTGACTGCATTTGATGGCATGGCACAGTGGTGACAATTGATGGCACAGTGGCTGCGTTATATGGCATGGCACAGTGGTGACAATTGATGCCACAGTGGCTGCGTTTGATGGCATGGCACAGTGACTGCATTTGATGGCATGGCACAGTGACTGCGTTTGATGGCATGGCACAGTGACTGTGTTTGATGGCATGGCACAGCGGCTGCGTTTGATGGAATGGCACAGTGACTGCATTTGATGGCATGGCACAGTGGTGATAATTGATGGCACAGTGGCTGCGTTTGATGGCATGGCACAGTGACTGCGTTTGATGGCATGGCACAGCGGCTGTGTTTGATGGAATGCACAGTGACTGCATTTGATGGCATGGCACAGTGGTGACAATTGATGGCACAGTGGCTGCGTTATATGGCATGGCACAGTGGTGACAATTGATGCCACAGTGGCTGCGTTTGATGGCATGGCACAGTGACTGCATTTGATGGCATGGCACAGTGGTGACAATTGATGGCACAGTGACTGTGTTTGATGGCATGGCACAGTGGTGACAATTGATGGCACAGTAGCTGCATTTGATGGGCACAGTGAGGCTGCAATTTTTTTCTTTTTCTTTTTTTTACATTTGCGCCCCCCAAAAAATTTTGAGCACCAGCCGCCACTGGACGAGAGGTCAAGTGTCAGCAGCCACAGGTTGGCATGTGATAGGGAGGGCACATATGGATGTTGGACGGTATTGGAAACAATGCGACGTCTTCCCGTTCTGTGAAAACACAACATAAATATATAAATATATCAGATTGGAAATCTCGAACGTTTTTTTCCTCTTTGCTCGAGCGAGAAATATGGCATCCATCAAAACGTTGGTATATAGAATGACAGATTAGCCTTAATTCTCTCTCGCTGTAAGCGCGTTTATTCATAGGATAGAGCGACACCCCCCGTGCACTTTGCCTTTTCCTCTGTCCACTGCGTACATTCAGCTGTCGCCATGAAATGTTTATTATCTGGCTGACATCTTTCCCCTGTATGTTGTTAGGCGCGGGGAAAATGAAGCCCGATTTGACGGTTGGTGCGTGTAGATTTTTTTTTTACATTTTACATCTGTGACAGCAAATTCCCTGACAGCATGATTGATGTCCTTTCCTGAGCGGTGTGAGACGCGTCTTTATAATTCATCAAGGCTCTGATGGGAAACAAGTTTTCATGACTTTATTTTTCTACTGGAAACTGTCCGATATCCAAGATACAATCAGGGGCGGACTGACCATTCGGGCACTGCCCGAGGGCCCCATGCCACTAGGGGGGCCCCATCAGGGTTGCCAGCCTCAGTAAAACCAGGGACAGTATGTAGAAAGTATGTAAAAATCTGTATTTAAAAAAAAATCCCAAGTTTATAGCTGCCCCGCCTCTCCAATATGTATACTGTGTGTATGTGTATACTGTGTGTGTGTATACTGTGTGTGTGTATACTGTGTGTGTGTATACTGTGTGTATGTATACTGTGTGTATGTGTATACTGTGTGTGTGTATATACTGTGTGTGTATATTGTGTGTCTGTGTGTATACTGTATGTGTATACTGTGTGTCTGTGTGTGTATAATGTGTGTGTGTATACTGTGTGTATGTATACTGTGTGTATGTATACTGTATGTGTATACTTGTGTGTGTGTGTGTGTGTGTGTGTGTGTGTATACTTGTGTGTGTGTGTGTGTATATACTGTGTGTCTGTGTGTGTATACTGTGTGTATGTATACTGTATGTGTATTCTGTGTGTGTATACTTGTGTGTGTATACTGTGTGTGTGTATATATACTGTGTGTGTGTATACACTGTGTGTCTGTATGTGTATATGTATACTGTGTGTGTGTATACTGTGTGTGTGTGCATACTGTATGTGTATTCTGTGTGTCTGTATACTTGTGTGTGTGTGTATACTGTGTGTCTGTGTGTGTATACTGTGTGTATGTATACTGTGTGTATGTATACTGTAGGTGTATACTGTGTATGTATACTTGTGTGTGTGTGTATACTGTGTATGTATACTGTGTGTATGTATACTGTGTGTGTGTATACTCTGTGTGTCTGTGTGTGTATATGTATACTGTGTGTATGTATACTATTAGGCAGATTCAGAGCAAGTTACGCCGGCGTATCAGTAGATACGCCGTCGTAACTCTGAATCTACGCCGGCGTTAATTTAAGCGTATTCTGGAAACCAGATACGCTTAAATTAGGCTAAGATACGAGCAGCGTAAGTCTCCTACGCCGTCGTATCTTAAAGTGTAATTTTTAGGCTGGCCGCTAGGTGGCGCTTCCGCTGAGTTCGGCGTAGAATATGTAAATGACTAGATACGCCGATTCACGAACGTATGTGCGCCCGTCGCAGTAAAGATACGCCGTTTCCGTAAGAGATACGCCGCGTAAAGATAAAGCTGCCCCTTGGAGGCGTAGTCAATGTTAAGTATGGCCGTTGTTCCCGCGTCGAAATTTGAAAATTTTACGTCGTTTGCATAAGTCGTCCGTGAATGGGGCTGGACGTAATTTACATTCACGTCGAAACCAATACGTCCTTGCGGCGTACTTTGGAGCAATGCACACTGGGATATGTACACGGACGGCGCATGCGCCGTTCGTAAAAAAAACTCAAATCACGTCGGGTCACGAGTAATTAACATAAAACACGCCCCCCATCCTCATTTGAATTAGGCGCGCTTACGTCGGCCACATTTACGCTACGCTGCCGTAAGTTAGGAGGCAAGTACTTTGTGAATACAGAAATTGCCTATCTGACTTAAGGCGGCGTATCGTAAATACGATACGCTACGCCGCCTTAAAGTTGCGGTGGCGTCTCTGAATCTAGGTATGTATGTGTATTCTGTAAGTGTATGTATGTATACTGTGTGTGTGTATACACTGTGTGTCTGTGTGTGTATACTGTCTGTGTGTATACTGTCTGTATGTATACTGTGTGTGTGTATACTGTCTGTGTGTATACTGTCTGTATGTATACTGTGTGTGTGTGTACTGTGTGTCTGTGTGTGTATACTATGTGTGTATACTGTGTGGAAATGGCAAGCAAGTTGCAGTACTTTGGGGTAGCAGCAGTGTGAACCGGAGCCTTGTGGTCCCCCAGCAGGCCCCCTCACGGTGGCGAAATGCCAGGGCCCAGTTCCAAATGTGATCTTTGAGATCCTGGTAGTTCCGCCACAGCTAAAGTGGGAGGGGAAGATGTTGCAGAGGGCGTGGCTATTGGTATTATGGGGAGAGGGGGGAGCAGATACCTGGTTTTGACAGGTAGCCGCTCCCACTTACGGCTCAGTTTGCATGGCTCACGCCCACTTCCACCTACACAGGCTTACGCAGCGTAGATTTGAGAGCGAGTGGGAGCACTGGCTTCCTGAATACTGTGCTTGCCTCTGTGCGCTGCGTCGGCGTAGCGTATATTAGATACGCTACGCCCGCATAAATATGCGCCGATGTATGTGAATCCAAGCCATAGTGTATATCTATTTATATATACATTATATTTTGTATAATCTCTTTAATTGCTACTTTTTTTCTTTAATTGATAATTAGTGCCTTAAATCATATTTAGGTCGGACGGTTGAGTGAAAGTATTTTTATGTTGGTATTAAATACCCATCAATTAACTTCCCAAGAGAATAATGGTGTCAAAGTCGTATTTAAGTTTCACATCAAAGATTTTTTTTTTTTTTGGTGGCTCGCACAAGTGTTTGGTTGCCATAGATCCAATTACCACGAATTATATGATCAAGTAACTAATAGCTGAACTTCAAACAGCGCCTGTGATATTTGGCTCCTGCTCTCCGTCATTAAGCTGGTCTATAAATGAGATTATGTGATCAGATGTGTGAAGCTTGTGTAGGGTGAAGCTAATCAGCATAACGAGCGCCGATCTGGAAAACATCATAAAATGTGGACAAGAGACTGACACCGAAATGGACACTTGAAATCTATACCTCCGGAGATTTTCACACATGTCTTAATAAACTTGAGAAAAATACCGTCCTATAAAGTGGAGCTCGAGTTGTGTTGAGAAATAATTATCTCCTGGTCAGTTCTAGAGATTGCAAAGGTTGTTTTTTACTGGACTTCATGGCTGATTCTTTCCGGCTTCTGTAGATACATTGTGAGAGCTACATGGAAAAATACCTGGAGTAAATGTGGTCCAGGTCTACTTATCACCTAGGCAGGGCGGACTGACCATTCGGGCTCTCGGGCACTGCCCGGAAAGTAGCCGGCTCTATACGGTGCCTGCGCAGTCAGCTCTACACGGCAGGCACAGGCGTCGTATAGAGCTGACTAGAAGTTTGTCTACTTTCGGAAAACTGGTGACGCGCCTTGTGCACCGGGGGGAAGTTTTTTACAAGGCATCAATCATCTAGCCTCTGCATAGGAACGCCCACTCCCATGGGAGTGAGAACCCGGCAGCCGGGTGGAAAATAACAATAAGACGGTATGTACAGCAAAAAAAAAACACGCCATAGTGTAAATGTTGGAATTATGCTGAATGGAATGTTAAATACATGTTTTTAGGGTGAACCTCCGCTTTAATGATCACTGGCTCATAAGTGAATGGGGGCGGGGTCCATGTGCCCAAAGGGGAGATTGTTACTCGCTTCCTGTGAATGAAGGAAAATTTCTCCATTGGTGACAAAGACTTCCGCATTCCGCAATGCACTTTTTGCAGTCCATGAACATGAGATCCTCAGGCAGGTTATTACTGCTGTCCAAGGGCAACCATGCCCCTCATATCTTGTCCTGAGAACCTCGGGCAGGTTATAACTACTGTCCAAGGGCAACCATGCCCCTATATCTTGTCCTGAATACCTCAGGCAGGTTATAACTACTGTCCAAGGGCAACCATGCCCCTCAGATCTTGTCCTGAGAACCACAGGCAGGTTATTACTGTAGTGGGATGCCTTTTTGTCCAGATTCCGGTGCAGGTCCCTTAAACTTATCTCCCCACAATCCTCTGAGTTCCTGGACACACCCAGGGGATATACATGTCAGATCCATCCAGCTTCCGGGGCTCAGAGAGATCCAGCCAGATGGGACAGCAGTGACTGGGCAAGTGAGCTGTTCCCAGGTGCTGGGTCCTTCCTTGTTAAGCCTGGTGTGCGGGCCACCAGCAGTGAGAACAAGAGCACGCAGCATCTTTCCAAGCCCCAGTCACTGGAGAGGACTCTGTTACAGTCCGTTGGGGGAAGCTGTCCATGAAGTGGGTTGGCCCTATCTGCAGCCACCAGAACCTCCTGACCGAAGCAAGTAGCAAGCAGTGCCAGTGTGAAGTCTGTGACAGCAGGAGGTCCACTCAGCTCACAGTTCGCTGAATGAACGATTATTATCTTGGACACGTGAGATTCTTTAGCCCTCTATTCTATCTGTAGATAGAACTCAGAACACACTGCTGCCACCTGGTGGACATTAGTAGAACTGCAGTATAGTTGTTATATCCTTTCCCTTTGCGGTTCATATTAATGTTTTGTACTGTATACCCGTGTTCACATGATCTCCTGCACAATTTGTGTTGAATTTCATTTTTAACCCCTTAAGGACCCCTTCACGCCGATATACGTCAGCAGAATGGCACGGCTGGGCACAATCACGTACCAGTACGTGTCTCTTTAAGCCCAGCCGTGGGGTCCCGAGCGGTCCCCGACACGGTCCTAGGCTCCGTGACCCCACCCGCGGAACCCTATCGCCGCCGGTGTCCCGCGATCGGTCACCGGAGCTGAAGAACGGGGAGAGGTGTGTGTAAACCTTTCTGACGACGTGGTAACACGAAACGTATGTCGAGGCGCCTGGTCACGCAAAATCAACGCACTTCCGGTCATGCTGGCTCTCTGGATCTGAGAGGTGGAACGCACGCTATCTTGCAAGCGTCCTGAGCGTGGAACCGTCTCTCCACTGGTCTGGTCATCTGGCTGAAACCGTTACTCAACATTACTACTGTCCCAAGGGCAACCATGCCCCTCATATCTTGTCCTGAGAACCTCAGGCAGGTTATTACTACTGTCCCAAGGGCAACCACGTCCCTCATATCTTGTCCTGAGAACCTCAGGCAGGTTATTACCACTGTCTCAAGGGCAACCATGCCCCTCATATCTTGTCCTGAGAACCTCAGGCAGGTTATTACTACTGTTCCAAGGGCAACCATGCCCCTCATATCTTGTCCTGAAAACCTCAGGCAGGTTATTACTACTGTCCCAAGGGCAACCATGCCCCTCATATCTTGTCCTGCCATCGCAGGAACAGGAAGTAATGAGAAATCTTGCTAATGAGAAAACGGGCAGCAATGAAAACTTACTCTTAATATAAACTCTTTCCAAGTCTCTCCAAAACTTTGGCTTGAGTTGAGCTTTATAGCCTTGTACTTAATGTATATTACTCTAACTCATGAAACTCCATTTTTCAGGGGTTTATTTTATATACGCATTGCATTGGTTACTGCCTGGAGCACAAAGTTCATTTTACAGCCTGGAAACACAAGCTGTGGGATTCTATTGACCGGTTCCTCCATCACGATCATTGCTTTCCGAGAAACATATACCATTGTGGTTTACCTAAAAATGCCCCACGGGAAGAAAGGCCAATATTTTGTATTTAGACGTATTTAGCTAATAGGAGATGGCTCTCCTGAGATCTCCGACTTAATAGTATAATCTGTGGAGGCTAATAAAGACTGATGTGATGAACAATGAAGGGAGCAGGAGCTCCCGAAGGCCTCGGCCGCTCAATCTGGACAATTTAAAGCCCAACTTTAGAAAATAAATTGGTTTTTTTTTAATTCACGGCTCATTGAAGAGAACCGCTGCTTCCTGAAATGTAAAAATAAGCTTTGTATAGTAAAAAACGTAAAAAAATTACTTTTTTTGTATGTGCTAATTGGGGCCGCTACCTTAAATTAGTGATAAAGATGAACACCTGCAGAGGAAATTATGAAAGGGTGTGCAGTAATTAATGGGTGTGGTTTGCAGGTCAAGGGGTGTGGCTTGGTGCATAAATTGTTACGATAAAAACTGTCGTTACAGATTTTCTTTGTTGAAGGAAAACGGTAAAGGTTTTTGTTCAATTTTATTTTCCCTTTTTTTAAATGATAAATTACCGTATTTATCGGCGTATAACACCTGCCGGTGTATAACACTCACCCCAATTTAAGAGGGAAGTTTCAGGGAAAAAAAACATTTTTTTTTTCAAATAAACCACTTTGAAGAAAAATAATGTTCAGTGACAATCAATGCAGCCTGATTAGTGCCCATCTGCAGCCTCAATACAGCCTGATGCCTATCTGCAGCCTTAATGCAGCCTCTGTGCCCCGTCTGCAGCCTGATCTGCGCCCATCCAGTGCAGCCTGATGCCCATCTGCAGCCTCAATGCAGCCTCTGTGCCCATTGGCAGCCTGATCTGAGCCCATCCAATGCAGCCTGATGCCCATCTGCAGCCTCAATGCAGCCTCTGTGCCCATCGGCAGCCTGATGATTTGCGCCCATCCAATACAGCCTGATGCCCATCTGCTGCCTCAATGCAGCCTCTGTGCCCATCTGCAGCCTGATCTGCGCCCATCCAATACAGCCTGATGCCCATCTGCTGCCTCAAGGCAGCCTCTGTGCCCATCTGCAGCCTGATCTGCGCCCATCCAATACAGCCTGATGCCCAACTGCTGCCTCAATGCAGCCTCTGTGCCCATCTGCAGCCTGATCTGCGCCCATCCAATGCAGCCTGATGCCTATCTGCAGCCTCCCCATCTCTCATGCACTGCAGAAAATCAGGAGGGGGACAAAAGCCGCTGGAATCACCGAGCCGTCATCTTCTGTTTACAGTACTCGGCTCTCAGTCAGCAGTCACATACACAGTCCCGCCTCCGCCATCGCCATTGGACCAGCTACTCCTGTGATTGACAGAACACTGGTCCAATGTCGGTGGCCATTTTTGACACTTTTTTTGGTGAAATGGTAGGGGTACAATGTACCCGTTACCAATTCACATAGAGGGGGCGGGATCTGGGGGTCTCCTTGTTAAAGGAGGCTTCCAGATACCGATAAGCCCCCCACCCGCAGACCCCCACAACCACCGGGCAAGGGTTGTGGGGATGAGGCCCTTGTCCCCATCAACATGGGTGCGAGGTGTTTTAGGGTAGTGGGGTTCAGAGCTCCCCCTGCCTTAAAGCACCCATTCCCCCATGTTGAGGGCATGTGGCCTGGTACGGTTTAGGAGGGGGGGCGCTCCCCTCTGTTCCTGCAGCCTGCCAGGTTGAGCGATCGGATAAGGGTCTGATATGGATTTTGGGGGGACCCCTACACCATTTTTTTAAAAATTTGTCGCAGGGTTCCCCTTAATATTCATACCAGACCCAAAGAGCCTGGTAATGGACTGGGGTGGGGGGGGAACTCATGGCATTTTTTTCAATGACTTTTATCTGTATTGCCGGGACCTGACAATTCATTACGCGATCAGTTTTAAATACCTTTTTTTCCTTTGGAAATCTAAATTTGCTGCGGGACAGTTCTAAACACGGGAAATGCGCCACTTTACAGGCACACTATAGACACCCCCCCCCCCCCCCCAGTACAAAATTTAAAGGAATATTTTTTTTATTGTTTCACTTTAAGCATTATTAAAATCACTGCTCCTGAAAAAAACTGCCATTTTTTTAAACTTTTTTTTGCATTGATACATGTCCCCTGGGGCAGGACCCGGGTCCCCAAACACTTTATATGACAATAACTTGCATATAAGCCTTTAAAATTAACACTGTATATTTTTTTTTTACTTTTAAACAGTGTTCCGCGGCTTTCCAATTTGCCGCGAACACCACAAATTGCTCGCTATTCGGCGAACAGTTGAACATCTGTGTTCGAGTCGAACGTACTTTCGACTCAAACATTGGGCTCATCCCTGCTACTAACAATGCAGCACTATTCCTCCAAATAATGCCAATAATGGGGAGCTCTTCCTCCCGCTAATACCAATGATGGGCACTATTCCTACAAATAATACCAATTAGGGTTGTCCCGATAACGATACTTGTATCGGTATTGGGACCGATACTGAGCATTTGCGGGAGTACTTGTACTCCCGCAAATGCCCCCGATGCCAGATCCGATACTACCCCCCCCCCGCCGTGCAGCCGCATACGGCAACGCCCCCGCCGCCTAGATGCCATACCTAGATGCCGCCGCCTAGTTAATCAGCGTGCAGGGAACATTACAGCTTTCATTTGAATAGCTGTCTGTTCCCCGCCGCGCCACGTATAGACACTCCCCCTTGCTCGGGATTGGACGGGTGATCTGTCTATCAAAGTGCAGATCACCCGTCCAATCCCGAGCAAGGGGAGTGTCTATACGCGGCGCGGGGGGAACAGACAGCTATTCAAATGAAAGCTGTAATGTTCCCCGCACGCTGATTAACTAGGCGGCGGCATCTAGGTATGGGGAGACATGGCTGCATATGTGGGGGGACATGGCTGCATATGTGGGGGGACATGGCTGCATATGTGGGGGACATGGCTGCATATGTGGGGGGACATGGCTGCATATTTAGGGGGACATGGCTGCATATGTGGGGGGACATGGCTGCATCCTTGGGGGACATGGCTGCATTCGTGGGGGACATGTCTGCATTTTTGGGGGACATGGCTGCATTCGTGGGGGACATGGCTGCATTTGGGGACACATTTTAAAAAAAGCATTGGTATTCGGTATCGGCGAGTACTTGAAAAAAAGTATCGGTACTTGTACTCGGCCCTAAAAAAGTGGTATCGGGACAACCCTAATACCAATGATGGGACACTATTCTTCCAAATAATACCAATGATGGGGCACTATTCCTCCAACTAATACCAATAATGGGACACTCTTCCTCCAACTAATACAAATGATGGGGCACCATTCCTCCAAATAATACCAAAAAAGGGGCACAATTTCCCCCAACTAATACCAATGGTGGGGCCTTATTCCTCGAACGTAAACGAATGAAGCGGCACTGTTTCTCCTCCTATTGACTACAGTTGTTATGCAATTGTTTTACTTCCTCTGATCCCCAAGCTTAAGGTACTGTTTACCCCCACTGACACCAGGACATTTTCTACTCACACTGGACACAGTTTGCCCCCCCCCCCTCTAAAGTCTGAAGGACAGTCAAATAGCCCTTGGCATAGAGAGTTTGGAGACCCCTGCTGTAGGGTAAAAAGGCTGAGAAAGTGTGTTTTAGACCTCCTGTGCTGGCAATCAAAGTGTGCATGTGCTCTGGTGTGCTCCGGTGTGCTCCGGGGGGCTCTGGTGTGCTCTGGTGTGCTCTGGTGTGCTCCGGTGTGCTCTGGTGTGCTCTGGTGTGCTCCGGTGTGCTCTGGTGTGCTCTGGTGTGCTCCGGTGTTCTTCCCCCCCCCCCACAGTACAAATCCATTGACAAGAGGTCCCATCCCCGTCCACATTGAAGGCCTCTCTGAACCTGGCTGCAGTGGATTATATAAAGCTCAGATTAGGCTAAACCATGATGCATTTGCACGGTCCTGTAGAAAGCAGTAGAGACGCCCTGATTAAATATACATGCTGCTGCCTGGAACCACAGCAGACACTTGTAATGGTCTCTAAATTTCCTCTTTAAGACTCATTTGTATTGACAGCTCATGTATCTGTTTCATTGCTTAAACAATCAAGTTTATTGTACTAATTAAGACCTGCCCATGATATTCTGCACAACAAAGGAGATGGATGGAAATAAAACGAAGAGTGTCGCCTTGAGCCAAAAAGCCCTGAGTAGACGGTCTCCTCTGAGTAAGAATTGTTCGTTAACCCCCTTCCCACTAGGCCTACGCACATATTATAGCAAAAAGTAAAAAATATTGAATTTTTTTCAAAATTGTCGCTTTATTTTTGTTTATAGCGCAAAAAAGAAAAACCGCAGAGGTGATCAAATACCACCAAAAGAAAGCTCTATCTGTGGGAAAAAAAGGACGCCAATTTTGTTTGGGAGCCACGTCGCACGACCGCGCAATTGTCAGTTAAATCGACGCAGTGCCGAATCGCAAAAAGGGGCAAGGTCCTTAAAGCGGAGGTTCACCCATGGAGAACACATTTTCCCCTTAGATTAATGCTCGTTTTGTCTAGGGGAATCGGCTAGTTGTTTTAAAATATGATCCGTACTTACCGTTTACGAGATGCATCCTCTCCGCCGCTTCCGGGACTGGGCGTTCCTTCTTGATTGACAGTCTTCCGAGAGGCTTCCGACGGTCGCATCCATCCAAGAAGCCGAACGTCGGTGCGCAGGCGCAGTATAGACGGTCGCATCCATCGCGTTTCCATCGCGTTTCGGCTACGAGTGACACGATGGATGCGACCGTCGGAAGCCTCTCGGAAGACTGTCAATCAAGAAGGAACGCCCGCTCCCGAAGACCCATACCCGGAAGCGACGGAGAAGATGCATCTCGAAAACAGGTAAGTACAGCTCATATTTTAAAACAACTAGCCGATTCCCCTAGACAAAACGAGCATCCATCTATGGGGAAAAGAGAAAAAATAAACACAAATGGGTGAACTCCCACTGCCTAATGGTCCGGGTCTTATGTGGTTAAGGTACGGTGTGGATTCACCCTTCAAATGCTGGTCTTGACAATATTTCAGATTCGGGTTTGCGACTCCGTCCACCCAATACCTCGAACCTCACCTTATTCAAGTGCGTCAACTGTAATTAATTCTCCCCCCCTCACCTTCAATCCATAAAGCACAAAATTGGCTTTGAGGCATCTTGGCCTTAATATAATAAAATCGAAAAACGTAATTTCCAAATCTGAGACGGGCCCGCGGATCGCGTTACTGACTTTTGCATCTTATTAGTTAATTCTGTGTACACTAATACAATGTGAAAGTTGTTGCCTTAAATGAAACCAGCGCACTGTACCTGGTTTTGATCAACAAGGAATTGTGAATTTGCATCGGAATGCCGTGCATCTGTTCCAATTAGGAGCTATTTTCTCCGCAGCCTTCTGCATATTAAACTACAATGGCTCGTGTTTTGCTTAGGTTCATGAATAGGATATTGTTCTAACTGCTCGGTTACAGACCGATTGAATGGCGGAGTACGGGAAAACAAGGCAACATTTTATATCATTTTTTTTTTTACTTGTTGAAGTGTTCTTCTGTTTGCAATTACGCGGAAAATGTTGAAATATTTGCATTGCTTGTACAATTATTGGGTTTATTTTGGAGCGATGGTGCAGTCAGTGAAGCATAGGGTCATCGAATAAAGGAGTATTGCAGGTTGGTGCTGACCACCTAGGTCACCAATGGGAGAGGTAAGCTTCCCCACTGCATGGAGGGTATGAAGTAATTGGTCATCACCAGGGCTTTTTTTCCTCAGAAAATAGGTGCAGGAACTCAATCACGACCCCTCCACCCCCCCAAACCCCACTTCCCCCTCCACACACACCCTCCAAACCGCATCAAATAGTGGGTGTGGTCCAATTTCAATAACAGTGCTAGGGCATTAAAAAACAGAAGTGCATTATGTACAGAGTGCAGGGTTTGGTGGTGGTGGGGGGGATGGTTACACACAGAGTGCAGAGTTCAGGGGTGCACTGCATACATAGTGCAGAGTTTAGGGGTGCCATGTATACAGAGTGCAGAGTTCAGGGGTGCCCTGCACACAGAGTGAAGAGTTGAGGGGTGTGCTACACACAGATTGCAGATTTCAGGGTTGCACTGTATGTATAGTGCAGAGTTCAGGGGTGCCCTGTATACAGAGTGCAGAGTTCTGGGGTGCCCTGCATACAGAGTGCAGTGTTCAGGGGTGTGCTACAGACAGATTGCAAAGTTCAGGGTTGCACTGTATATATAGTGCAGAGTTCAGGGGTGCCCTGCACACAGAGTGAAGAGTTGAGGGGTGTACTACACACAGAGTGCAGAGTTCAGGGGTGCCCTGCACACAGAGTGAAGAGTTGAGGGGTGTGCTACACACAGATTGCAGAGTTCAGGGTTGCACTGTATATATAGTGCAGAGTTCAGGGGTGCCCTGCATATAGAGGGAAGAGTTCAGGGGAGTGCTTCACACAGAGTGCAGCGTTCAGGGGTGCCCTGCACACAGAGTGAAGCGTTCAGGGTGTGCTACACAAAGAGTGCAGAGTTCAGCCTTCTTCCACAGCTGCTGGCCTCTGCATCCCCCAACCATATCTCAATTTCACCCCTCTTCAGCTTTAACCTTTGCCTGAAACCCCCCCCCCCCACACCTCCAATGACCCCCATCTTCTCTCCACCTCCTTAAAAGCTCTACCGTCTTCCATGTGTCTGACTTTTGTTGCTGTAGCACCCAGTTGGTTCTAGTACCTCCCCACATCCGGTAGTTGATCATCAAGTGGGGGGTGTCAACATCTGCACTGCACCCCTGGCACCTGCATCTCCTTTGTCCCCCATCTTGCACTGTGTGGGAGTTCCACCAAGTTCCAGCTGGAAAAAAGCTCTGGTCATCACCAGAATCTTGAACACAAAGGCTTAGGTACTGTTTCGTTACCCTTCCCTTCATAGCCCTTCCAGGTCCAGGCCCTCTGGTTTTGCCCCAACCGATAAACTGAAAGGGCCAGATTCACAAAGAGTTACGCCGGCGTATCAGTAGATACACCGACGTAACTCGCAATCTAAGCCCGTCGCATGTTTAAGTGTATGCTCAAACTGAGATGCACTTAAACCTACCTAAGATACGACGGCCTGCGCCGTCGTATCTTAGGGTGCAATATTTCCGCTGGCCGCTAGGTGGCGCTTCCATTGAGTTCGGTGTAAAATATGCAAATTAGTAGATACGCCGATTCACGAACGTACGCTTGCCCGTCGCAGTAAAGATACGCCGTTTCCGTAAGAGGTATGCCGGCGTAAAGATAAAGCTGCCCCCTAGGTGGCCTATCCTATGTTAAGTATGGCCGTCGTTCCCGCGTCGAAATTTTGAAATTTTACGTCGTTTGCGTAAGTCGTCCGTGAATGGGGCTGGACGCCATTTACGTCCACGTCAAAACCAATGACGTCCTTGCGACGTCATTTAGAGCAATGCACGCCGGGATTTTTTAGGGACGGCGCATGCGCAGTTTGTTCGGCGCGGGGGTGCACTTCATTCAAATGAAACACGCCCCCTACCCGCCGAATTTGAATTCCGCCGGGTGATTTACGTTACGCCGCCGCAACTTTACAGGTAAGTGCTTTGTGAATAAAGCACTTGCCTGAAAAACTTGCGGCGGCGTAACGTAAATCAAATACGTTACGCCCGCCCAAAAATGCGCCCATCTACGTGAATATGGCCCTAAGTCATTTGAAGCAAAGCTCCGGATTGACAATCAGGAACATATACAGAGGTCAGGGAAGGCAGTATTAAAAGGAAGGTTGTCAAGCCAGAGACATAATTAAAGTAGCAGACAGGAGGTCAAACAACCTATAGAAATGAGAACAGAATTGATATCAGCAGTTCGGGGGCATCACTAGGGTTGCCACCTGTCCAGGATTCCCCTGGACAGTCCAGATTTTTGAATACAGAATGCATGAAGCCCAGACACATTATTCAGACCAGACTGTGTCTCCCCAAGCAACCAAGTACCACAACCGCCGAGTGCATAGGCGTGCGCACTGGGCACACCCCAGCCACCAAGGTTGCCAACTATCTGGAGGGCTAGCTACAGTTGTCTAAGCTGAGTTTCTGTGACACTCTTTGTCACACTGCCCAGAGCTAGCACCAGCAAAGTCCCCACCCCCCCCCCCCCCTGAACGGGAGAGGAGAGCTAATAGGCACCCAAAAATGTGAACAGCCGGCGCCATGCTGGGCGTTTGCTGTTCACTCAGCTGTGTGTTAGAAAAAGGGAAGGAATTCGCTTTGGTAATACTGAATCCGCCTCTCAGCCAATCAGGTTGCAGGGTCTGTTACCGGTCACCTAAATGGCTTAAACGTCAGGCTCTGTGATTGGACGCCTGAGAGGGGACGGAAGAAGACATGGAGGATGTGCAGGAGAACGCCGCTGACCCATTCTGAGACAGGTAAGTGCAGGCAGAATCTGATGGGGTACAGTAGCGGCAATTGATGGGCACACTGGCAGCATCTGATGGGACACAGTAGCGGCAATTGATGGGCACACTGGCAGCATCTGATGGGGCACAGTAGCGGCAATTGATGGGCACACTGGCAGCATCTGATGGGGCACAGTAGCGGCAACTGATGGGCACACTGGCAGCATCTAATGGGGCACAGTAGTGGCAATTGATAGGTACACTGGCAGCATCTGGTGGAGCACAGTAACGGCAATTGATGGGCACACTGGCAGCATCTGAAGGGGCACAGTAGCGACAACTGATGGGCACACTGGCAGCATCTAATGGGGCACAGTAGCGACAACTGATGGGCACACTGGCAGCATCTAATGGGGCACAGTAGCAGTAATTGATGGACACACTGGGCAGCATCTAATGGGGTATAGCATCGGCAATTGATCGGCACACTGGCAACATCTGATGGGGCACAGTTGCGACAATTGATGGACACACTGACAGCATCTGATGGGGCACAGTAACGGCAATTGATGGGCACACTGGCAGCATCTGATGGGGCACAGTAGTGGCAATTGATGGGCACACTGGCAGCATCTGATGGGGCACAGTAGCGGCAATTGATGGGCACACTGGCAGCATCTGATGGGGCACAGTAGCGGCAATTGATGGGCACACTGGCAGCATCTAATGGGGCACAGTAGCGGCAATTGATGGGGCACACTGGCGGCAATTGATGGGGCACAGTAGCGGCAATTAATGGACACACTGGGCAGCATCTAATGTGGTATAGTATCGGCAATTGATCGGCACACTGGCAACATCTGATGGGGCACAGTAGCGACAATTGATGGACACACTGGCAGCATCTGACGGGGCACAGTAGCGGAAATTGATGGGTACAGTGGCTGCGTTTGATGGGCACAGTGAGGCTGCAATTTATGTTTTTTTTTTAGTTTGTTTACGCCCCCCAAAAAATTTGAGCACCAGCTGCCACTGTTCAGCAATATAATACATGGACAGACAGTTCCCATCAAACATAAATAAACAGCTAAGTTGTATTACATTGACGATGATTCTTTGTATTTATTAGGTGATTCCAGCCTGCATCAGCTTTCTGATGAGTGTCAGGGAAACATTGCGGCGGTGAGCGGTTAACCTTTTCAGTTATTCCAAGTATGAAGACCTGGGGTCGGAGGCAGCCCATAGGCACATGTGATTTCTGAGGCATGCATGGAAAGGGAAAATCTAAAACATTATTCCGCTAAAAATAGCACATTTCGAATATAAATAAACAACTTCGCTAGAGCGGGACCTGGACCCGCCGACAGCGGTTGGGTTCTTGCAGGAGGGCCAGTTACTCTTTCGTAGACATATTTTGGGAATGCTCCTGTTCTTTGGTTGTAGGACGCAACGTTTAAAGGGGAACTCCTTCAATAAACATACATTTTGGAAAACTAATAAAAAATGTTTTTCCACACTTGAACAAGCAAACTTGCTTGATTGTTTGTTTGTCCTTTTGTATGAAATGTTCAGCAGACTTGTGTGCACACGGAAATATTTCATTTCAGAATTTTGTTTTCGTCCGAAAAATAAAATTATTTAGTTACTCCCGAAATTTGTTTTTATTTATTTTGTTTAGTTAAAAAATACATTCGGCCGAAAATCCAAATGAATTAAGGTCAAATCTGTCATTGAAGGCCTATGGTGTTCGTCGGATGTTCTAAGAAGATTCGACGGAGCAGCTAAACTGTACGACGCCGCAATCGTACATTTCCAGTCAAACGCTCCGCCCACAAGCTATAGAAGAATTCTAATGTTGTATGACTAGTAATAATTATATTTATACATTTTTATTACTAGTCAACCAACATTAGAATTCTTCTATAGCCTATGGGCGGAGCATTTGACCATAATTGCCCGCTCGTGGCGATCGTATGTTTTTAGCTGCTTCATCGAATCTTCATGTCTCTATAATGTCGAATCTTTTCTCTCTATGTTGAATCTTCATGTCTCTATAATGTTGAATCTTTTTTCTCTATGTCGGATCTTCATGTCTCTATAATGTTGAATCTTTTCTCTCTACAGTATGTCGAATCTTTTCTCTCTATGTCGAATCTTCATGTCTCTATAATGTCGAATCTTTTCTCTCTATGTCGAATCTTTTCTCTCTATAATGTCGAATCTTTTCTCTCTATGTTGAATCTTTTCTCTCTATGTCGAATCTTCATGTCTCTATAATGTTGAATCTTTTGTCTCCATGTCAAATCTTTTCTCTCTATGTCAAATCTTCATGTCTCTATAATGTCAAATCTTTTCTCTCTATATTGAATCTTCATGTCTCTATAATGTCAAATCTTTTCTCTCTATGTTGAATCTTTTCTCTCTATGTTCGAATCTTCATGTCTCTATAATGTTGAATCTTTTCTCTCTTTGTCAAATCTTTTCTCTCTATGTCGAATCTTCAGGTCTCTATAATGTTGAATCTTTTCTCTCTATGTTGAATCTTTTCTCTCTATGTCGAATCTTCATGTCTCTATAATGTTGAATCTTTTCTCTCTATGTTGAATCTTTTCTCTCTATGTCAAATCTTCATGTCTCTATAATGTTGAATCTTTTCTCTCTATGTCAAATCTTTTATCTCTATAATGTCGAATCTTCATGTCTCTATAATGTCAAATCTTTTCTCTCTATGTCGAATCTTTTCTCTCTATGTCAAATCTTTTCTCTCTATGTTGAATCTTTTCTCTCTATGTTGAATCTTTTCTCTCTATGTCGAATCTTTTCTCTCTATGTCAAATCTTTTCTCTCTATGTTGAATCTTTTCTCTCTATGTTGAATCTTTTCTCTCTATGTCGAATTTTCATGTCTCTATAATGTCAAATCTTTTCTCTCTATGTCGAATCTTTTCTCTCCATGTCGAATCTTCATGTCTCTATAATGTCGAATCTTTTCTCTCTATGTTGAATCTTTTCTCTCTATGTCGAATCTTTTCTCTCTATGTCGAATCTTCATGTCTCTATAACGTTGAATCTTTTCTCTCTATGTAGAATAATCTCAGAATAATAGAGTTAGGTTAGGAACATTCAACCACAGGTTCGATAGACACAGATCGCTATTGTCACTGTCATGTCGAATCTTATATCTGTATATCAAACTGTTGTCGCAACTAAATGAAAATAAAGCATTTTTTTATGTCGGGTCTTTCAGATTTCGGATTCTGCACGTTCGTTATCGTTTGTTAAATCGAATTTGGAAATCCCTGAAATTTGGACGAAAATGAATACACATGTCTAATGTTCAGCAGCACTCAGACTGGGAGAGGAAGGGCAACACTAAGAGACCCAGAGGTTCTGCCGCATAGGTTGATAAGGAAAAGGTTGACAGGAGGAGAAAGAGCAGAGGGAGCCAATGGATGAAATCATCAAACTTCTTCACTGTCCAAGAGAGGGAGGAGCCAGGAGTGCTAGTGGGGGACCCGAGAAGAGGAGGATCAGGGCTTCTTATTGCAAAACCTAAAATGACAAGGCCGGGCAAGGAGAGCATTCATCAGAGAAGCAGCCAAGAGGCCCATGGTAACTCTGGAGGAGTTGCAGATATCCACAGCTCAGGGGGGAGAATCTTTCCACAGGACAACTATTAGTGGTCTCTCCACAAATCTGCCCTTTATGGAAGAGTAACAAGAAGAAAGACATTGGAGAAAGAAAGTCATAAGAAGTCCTGTTTGCGAGAAGCCATGTGGGGGAGGGGACACAGCAAACATGTGGAAGAAGGTGCTCTGGTCAGATGAGATCAAAATGTAACTGTGTAGTAGAAAACTAACACTGCACATGACCGTGAACACACCATGCCCACCATGAAACATGGTGGTGGCAGCATCATGTGGTGGGGATGCTTTTCTTCAGCAGGGACAGGGAAGCTGGTCAGAGTTGATGGAAAGATGGATGGAGACAAATACAGGAGGTGATCTGGTCAGATGAGACCAAAATGTAACCTTTTGGCCTAAAAGCAAAATGCTCTGTGTGGCGGAAAACTAACACTGTACATCACCCTGAACACACCATCCCCACTGTGAAACATGGTGGTGGCATCATCATGTTGAGGTTTACATTTTTTTTGTATTTTTTTTAATTTCTATAGCAAAAAAAAATTATTTCCAGTGATGATCCAATACAACCAAAAGAAAGCTTCATTTGTGTAAAAAATATACAAATATAATTTGGGTACAGTGTTGCATAACACGTAATTGCCAGTTAGCTGCTACCAGTAGGCATAATAGGCCGCCACCTAGGGTGAAGCAGGGGGACTCTGGGGACCCTGATGTAAGGGGGCTATGGGGACCCTGATGTAAGAGGGAGCCATGGGGACCCTGATGTAAGAGGGAGCCATGGGGACCCTGATGTAAGGGGGAGCCATGGGGACCCTGATGTAAGGGGGAGCCATGGGGACCCTGGTGTAAGAGGGAGCCATGGGGACCCTGATGTAAGAGGGAGCCATGGGGACCCTGATGAAAGGGGGAGCCATGTGAACCCCAATGTAAGGGGGAGCTATGGGGACCCTGTTGTAAGGGGAGCCATGGGGACCCTTATGTAGAGGGGAAGCCATGGGGACCCTGATGTAAGGGGAGCCTTGGGGATCCTGATGTTAGAGGGAGCCATGGGAACCATGATGTAAAGGGGAGCCATGGGGACTCTGTTGTAAGGGGAGCCATGGGGACCCTTATGTAGAGGGGAAGCCATGGGGACCCTGATGTAAGGGGAGCCATGGGGACGCTGATGTTAAGGGGAGCCATGGGAACCATAATGTAAAGGGGAGCCATGGGGACCCTGATGTAAGGGGGCTTTTGGATTCTAATGTAAGGGGAGACTTTGGAGATCCTAATGAAAGTGGGGTCTCTTGTAAGGGTGAACACGGGGGACTCTAATGTAAGGGGGGGCTCTGAGGACCCTGATTTAAAGAGGGGGGGTGCAAGTAGCTGATCTTGCCTAGGGTGCAAAATAGTCTAGCGGCCCCGATTGTCATGAAGGAAGTAAAACCTTCCAGAGGTCAGGTGGGTAATGACTTATCAGTAAATACTGAACTGCAATATTTACTCAGAGCTCAGCTTTAAAAAAAAAAAAAACTTTAGTTTTCCAAAAAAATGTATTTCTTGCCACTAACTTTCCTTTTTGTCAGCTTATAGAGTTTTCGTCTTCCCGCGGTTCTCCAGCGGCGAGTGATGTCCCTTTTCTAAAGGCGACATGCGGATCCCCATAGGACACTCAGCGCCCCACCACCCCAGAGGAGACCAGACACTTTATTCCGCATTAAGACTCACCTAATGCGTTACCTGCTGGGCTCCTGAAAATGACGGAAAAGTCTAGATAAAGTAGCCTCTCGCAGACCGCGCATGGCGGGAAATCTGACAGCTGCTGATTCCTAAACTGTCACTGAGAAATCACACTGTAACTCCAATTTTTATTTTATAATTTTAAAGGCTTGAAATTTTGAAATAAACTTAAAGAGGAAAGTCGTTTTTTTTGTTTTTGTTTTTTTTTGGAAAATAATTTGTAAAATTTGTTTAAAAAAACAAATTTGAGAAACAAATTTTAAAACAAATAATAATCAGTAATAAAACAAATGTATTTTTTACTATTAGTGTGTGTTTAACCGTTTGCCGACCGCCTCTGTATACAGGGGCGGACTGTTCATTCAGGCTCTTGGGCACTTGCCTCCTAACTTACGGCGGCGGTAAATGGGGCCGGCGTAAGCCAGCGTAATTCAAATGTGGAAGGGGGGGCGTGTTTTATGCTAATGTGTGATGACCTGACGTGATTGACGTGTTTTCCGAACGGCGCATGCGCCGTCCGTGTACATATCCCAGTGTGCATTGCTCCCAAGTACGCCGCAACGACGTATTGGTTTCGACGTGAACGTAAATTACGTCCAGCCCTATTTGCAAACGACTTACGCAAACGACGTAAAAAATTCAAATTTCGAAGCGGGAACGACGTCCATACTTAACATTGCGTGCGCCTCATAGAAGCAGGAGCAACGTTACGTCGAAAAAGCCTTACGCAAACGACGTAAAAAACTACCGCCGGGCGCACGTACGTTTGTGAATCGGCGTAACTAGGTAATTTGCATACTCTACGCCGAAAACAACGGAAGCGCCCCTAGCGGCCAGCGTGAGAATGCACACAATTATACGTCGCCGCATTCAAGTTACGTCGTAGGAGGAAGCCTATTTTTTGGACGTATCTGCCTTGGAGAATCGGCGGAACGATACGCCGACGCAGATTTGAAATTACGGCGGCGTATCTGGAGATATGCCGCCGTAAATGCTTGCTGAATCTAGCCCTGTGTTTTTTTTTTTTTACATCTGTCCCTGATATGTCCGATACCGACATGCTTTTGATGTGAAAATCCCAAGATTTTAGTTGCACTGCCTCCTGGCATGGTGGCCATCTGTAGGCCCGGGGGCCCCATAATCTTCTATTGCCCGGGGGGCCCCATGAGTTGTCAGTCCGCCCTCTGCCTGTATATATACGTCGGCAGAATGGCACGGCTGCGCGAAGCAACGTACAGGTACGTTGCTTTGAATTTGCCGCTGTGCGGGCACGCGCGCGCCCCTACTGCGAGCTCCATGACCGTTCCCGTGGGACCTGCAGACTTGATGTCCGCCGGTGTCCCCCGATCGTGTCATGAAGCTGCAGAACGGGGGGATGCCTGTGTAAACAAGGCATTTCCCTGTTCTGCCTAGTGACAGGACAGGGATCTGCTGCTCCCTGTCATCTGGAGCAGTGATCAGTGTCGTGTCACTGGTAGCCCATCCCCCCCCACAGTTAGAATCACTCCCTAGGACACACTTAACCCCTTCCTCGTCCCCTAGTGGTTAACCCCTTCACTGCCATTTTAGCACTGATCGCTATATAAATGACAATGGTCCCAAAATAGCGTCAAAAGTGTTCGATGTGTCCGCCATAATGTCACAGTCACGATAAAAATCTCTAATCGCCGCCATTACTAGTAAAAAAAAATATTAATAAAAATGCCGTAAAACTATCCCCTGATCTGTAGACGCTATTAGCCAGATTCAGTAAGACTTACGACGGCGTATCAGTAGATACGCCGTCGTAAGTCCGAATCTGCGCCGTCGTATGTTTAAGCGTATTCTCAAAGTAAGATACGCTTAAATGTTGCTAAGATACGACCAGCGTAAGTCTCCTACACCGTCGTATCTTAGCTGCATATTTACGCTGGCCGCTAGGGGCGTGTATGTGGATTAACGCCGAGAATATGCAAATGAGCAAGATACGCCTATTCACGAACGTACTTGCGCCCGATACGCTGTTTACGTAAGGCGTTTTTCCGGCTTAAAGATAAACCACCAAAAAGATGGCGCAGCCCATGCAAGGTATAGACGACGGAACAGCCGTCGTATTTTACGTCGTTTGCGTAAGCGTACGTGAATGGGGCTGGGCGTAGGTTACGTTCACGTCAAAAGCAAGGAGTATTTGCGACGTGACTCTGAGCATGCGTGCGCATGCGCCGTACCAACGGCCCTCATTTACATGGGGGTCACGATTCATTACCATACAACACGCCCCCTACCTGCCTATTTTGAATTAGCCGGGGTTACGCCGGGCCATTTGCGCTACGCCGATGTAACTTAGGAGGCAAGTGCTTTGTGAATACAGTACTTGCCTCACTATGTTACGTCAGCGTAGTGCAAATGGGATGCGCTACGCCGGCATAAAGATACGCCGCCGTACGTGAATCTAGCTATATTACTTTTGCGCAAACCAATCAAAATACAGTGATTGCGTTTTTTTTTTTTTTTACCGAAAATATGTAGAAGAATACGTATCGGCCTAAACTGAGGAAAAAAAATGTTATGTATCTTTTTTGGGGATATTTATTATAGAAAATAGTAAAAAATATTGGGCCAGATTCACGTAGCTCAGCGGATCTATAGATCCGCTCGATCTACGTGAATTAAGATCCGCTCCCGCAAGTTTAGGAGGAAAGTGGCTAATTCACAAACCACTTACCTCCAAACTTGCGACGGCGGATCCTAAATCCCCCAGCGGAATTCAAATTCCGCGGCTAGGGGAGTGTCATATTTAAATCAGGCGCGTTCCCGCGCCGATTTAAATGCGCATGCGTCGTCCGGGGAATTTCCCGGCGTGCATTGCTCCCACTGACGTCACTAGGACGTCAGTGGTTGTGACGTGAACGGGACTTGCGACGCGCGTGTTCGTGAATCGGCGTACGCAAACGACGTAGGAAAATTCAAATTCGACGCGGGAACGCCTGCTATACTTAACATTGGCTGCGCCTGATAAAAGAAGGGGTAAGTATACGACGGAAAACCGCTACGGAAACGACGTAAGAACACTGCGACGGGTCCGCGTACGTTCGTGAATTTGCGTATCTCGCTGATTTACATATTATTTATCGTAAATCAGCGGGAACGCGCCATTTTTAAATTGAAAAAAAGATCTGACAGTGTAACACATTGTAACACTGTCGGATCTAGCCCTATCTATGCGTAACTGATTCTATGAAACAGGCGCATAGATAGGACCAGTTTACGTCAGAGATACGATGGTGTATCTGTAGATACACCGTCGTATCTCTTTGTGAATCTGGCCCATTGTGTTTTTTTCAAAATTGTCGCTCTATTTTTGTTTATAGCGCAAAAAAAATTAAAACCGCAGAGGTGATCAAATACCATCAAAAGAAAGCTCTATTTGTGGGAAAAAAATTTGGGAGCCACGTCGCACGACCGCGCAATTGTCAGTTAAAGCGACGCAGTGCCGAATCGCAAAAAAGATGGCCCGGTCATTGGATAGCCAAATGGTCCGGGGCTTAAGTGGTTAATAAATCCATTCGGTTTTATCTGCTACACTTAGTCTGGTGTTCCCTTTAGCCCATCTGGGTAGGAAACTATCCTCCTGGGAGAAGAACTCAGGCTCCAAACTATTTATGTACTTGCCAGCTACCATCTGGGCGCACTCCCCCAGGGATTGGCTTAACTAAATATTCAGGCTGCTCATTCGACTCTTCCCCCACTACATTCTGGAAACCTCCAGAAAACAGGGGGAAGCAATCAAACCTTCTGCCTGTAGAGCACAGAGAAGCCAAAAGTAATCACAAGCTGCTCTACTGATTACTGGAAAGCCACACAAACTAAATTTGCCTAACCTAACTAGCAACCTATCTGGCATGGTGCTCCATCAACGCTGACAGGGGCAGGGAGAAGAGACCAATAGGGTCATAAAAATCCTACCTGTCCTATTTTAAAAAAAAATACAAAAAAAAATAGGTTTAGTTCCAGAAATAAAAAAATTAGCAAAATCCGTAATTTTCCAGTGAAATCGATTAAAAAAAAATAATTTAGCAGAATCTGTAATCTTCCATTAAAATCAATTTAAAAATGTAAAATTTTTTGCAAAATCTCAAATTTTACAGTGAAATCAATTAAAAAAAAATTGGAAAATCCATAATTTTCTAGTGAAATCCATAAATAAATTTAGCAAAATCTGTAATTTTCCAGTAAAATCAATTTAAAAATATATTTTTTTTGCAAAATCTGTAATTTTCCAGTGAAATCAATTTAAACATTTATAAAATTTAGCAAAATCTGTAATTTTTAGTGAAGCCAATTTAAAATTTTTGAAAAATCCGTAATTTTCCAGTGAAATCCATTGAAACATTTGAAAATGTGTCAAAATCTGTAATTTTCCAGTGAAATCAATTTAAACATTTAAAAATTTGTCAATCTGTAATTTTCCAGTTAAATCAATTTAATCATTAGAAAATTTAGCAAAATTTGTAATTTTCCAGTGAAGTCAATTTAAAAATGTAAAAATGTTGCAAAATGCAGTGAAATCAATTTAACATTTTTGAAAAATCCATAATTTTCCAGTGAAATCCATTAAAACAATATTTTTTTTTGTAAAATCTTTAATTCTCCAGTGAAATCAATCCAAAAATTAAAAAATGTAGCAAAATCTGTAATTCTCCAGTGAAATCAATTACAAAATGTACAAATTTAGCAAAATCTGTAATCTTCCAGTGAAATCCATTTAAAAATTTAAAAATTTAGCAAAATCTGTAATTTTCCAGTGAACTCAATTTAAAAATTTAGGAAAATCTGTAATTTTCCTGTGAAATCCATTTAAAAATGTAAACATTTAACAAAATCTGCAATTTTCCAGTGAAATTAATTAATTTTTTTTGGAAAATCCGTAATTTTCCAGTGAAATCCATTACATTTTTTTAGCAATATCTGTAATTCTCCAGTTAAATCAATTAAAAAAATTACGAATTTATCAAAATCTGTAATCTTCCAGTGAAATCCATTTAATAATGTAAAAATTTATCAAAATCTGTAATTTTCCAGTGAAATCAATTAAAAAATGTAAACATTTTGCAAAATCTGTAATCTTCCAGTGAAATCCATTTAATAATGTAAAAATGTATCAAAATCTGTAATTTTCCAGTGAAATCAATTAAAAAAAATGTAAAAATTTGGCAAAATCTGTAATCTTCCAGTGAAATTAATTAAATCATTAAAATGTTTAGCAAAATCTGTCATTTCCAGTGAAATCCATTTAAAAATGTCAAAATGTATCAAAATCTGTAATTCTCCAGTGAAATCAATTAAAAAATTATAATTTTTTTGCAAAATCTGTAACTTTCCAGTGAAATCAATTAAAAAAATTACAAATTTATCAAAATCTGTAATCTTCCAGTGAAATCAATATAAAAATTAAAACATGTATCAAAATCTGTAATTTTCCAGTGAAATAATTAAAAAAATTGAAAAATTTAGCAAACTCTGTAATTATCCAGTGAAATTAATTTAAACATTTTATTTTTTTCGCAAAATCTGTCATTTCCAGTGAAAGCAATTAAAAAAACTAAAACATTTTGCAAAATCTGTAAATTTCCAGTGAACGAAATTTTTCAATTTAAAAAATTTAGGAAAGTTTTCCGTGAAATCAGTTTCAATGTCATTTGTTAATCCTGAAACTATTTGTTATGAATTTGAAAATTGCAAATCCGGGAAAGAAGACAAACCGAACAAAAAATCGAAGGCAACAGACTTGGAAAAAATAAATAAAATAATAATAACTAAGATGCACCGCAACCAAGGCAACAGACTTGAAAAAAAAAACGTATCTCAGAATTTTAAAAATGTTATTTTAATTTATTTTATATTTTATTTTAAACTCTCTATTCAATTTTTTTTATCGAGCTTTATTATAAAGTAGATATTTTTTTTGTTGCAGCTTTGAGTTTGGTTGCAGTGCATCTTAGTTATTATTATTTTATTTTTCCCTCGCCTGTTTCGTTCTTAATCAGAATGATTGTGTATACACCATTAAGGGCTCTGACTGCTGACATTCGTACAATAGCGCTTCACGAGGCCAGCGGGAGATCCCGTCTACCCAGGTGTGTGTGATAGAGTCTTTGCAAATGAACAAGTCTTTAGTCTCTTCAGCTATTGTTTTGGCTTCCAGCAAAGTCTTTTCAGGGCTTATGTATAGCGAAGAGAAAGCCAAGGTTTTTTTTTTGATTTTTTTTTTTTTTTTTGATTTGTCCTTCTCGGTATGTTGAAAAGATATGACATCTGAGTAGGACTGCGGATTGACTTGGAGGAAAAAAAAAAAGAGGCTAAGCATTACTTCTACCTACCGCAGAAGCTGATAAACGAAACGCAAAAATGGAGAACAGGAAATACTCTCATGGTTTCCCGAGCAGAAAGTTCCCAGTAGGAGGCGGGATTGAATTCAGATCTCTCAGAGACGTTGGGGCCATTGATGCCTCAATCATCAGATGGTTTATGAGACAAATGAAGATGGAAAGATTGGAAGTATACCGACGTGGGCTAGGAAATAGATCAGGGGCTGGGGAAAACTATACCTGGTGGGGGTTTTTTTTTCCATCTTGGTGGTGACTAGTGCCTAATGGATAATCCCTGGGGCTGAATGCAAAAAAAAACATAATTAAATAAAATAAAATATAAAATAAAATACATTTAAATAAAATGAAAACTTATTTTTTTTTAATTTACTAAAGACAAAAACATAATTTACTTAATTTGATAGAAAGTTTAAAATAAAATATAAAATAAATTAAAATTACATTTTAAAAATTCAGAGATAATGGTGTTGATTTAATAAAGACAATTCCGTTATTTACTTAATTTGATAGAGAGTTCAAAATAAAATATAAAATAAATTAAAATAAAATGAAAACTTAAAAAAATCTGAAGTAATGGTGTTGATTTACTAAAGACAAATACATTATTTACCTAATTTGATAGAGAGTTTAAAATAAAATATAAAATAAATTAAAATAAAATTTAAAAAATTCAGAGATAATGGTGCTGATTTAATGAAGACAAATACATTATTTACTTAATTTGATAGAGAGTTTAAAATAAAATATAAAATAAATTAAAACTTAAAAGATTCTGAGATAATGGTGTTGATTTACGAAAAACAAATACATTATTTACTTAATTTGATATAGAGTTTAAAATAAAATATAAAATAAATTAACATAAAATTAAAAAAAATCTGAGATAATGGTGTTAATTTACTAAAGACACATTAATTATTTACTTAATTTGATAGAGAGTTTAAAATAAAATATAAAATAAATTAAAATAAAATTTTAAAAATTCTGAGATAATGGTGTTGATTTACTAAATACACATTAATTATTTACTTAATTTGATACAGAGCTTAAAATAAAATATAAAATAAATTAAAATAACATTTTAAAAATTCTGAGATAATGGTGTTGATTTACGAAAGACAAATACATTATTTACTTAATTTGATAGAGAGTTTAAAATAAAATATAAAATAAATTAATTTAAAAAAAAAATCTGAGATAATGGTGTTGATTTACGAAAGACAAATACATTATTTACTTAATTTGATAGAGAGTTTAAAATAAAATATAAAATAAATTAAAATAAAATGAAAACTTAAACAAATCTGAAATAATGGTGTTGATTTACTAAAGACAAATACATTATTTACTTAATTTGATAGAGAGTTTAAAATAAATTATAAAATAAATGAAAACTTAAAAATTCTGAGATAATGGTGTTGATTTACTAAAGACAATTTTTTTTCGTAATTTGATAGAGAGTTTAAAATAAAATATAAAATAAAACAAATTAAAATAAAATGAAAACTTAAAAAATTCTGAGATAACGGTGTTGATTTACTAAAGACAAAATGTTTACGTAATTTGATAGAGAGTTTAAAATAAAATATAAAATAAAATAAAACAAATGAAAATAAAATGAAAACTTAAAAGAATCTGACATAATGGTGTTGATTTACTAAAGACAAATACATTATTTACTTCATTTGATAGAGAGTTTAAAATAAAATAAATTAAAATAAAATGAAAACTTAAAGGGGTTGTAAAGAAATATATATTTTTTTTAAATAACAAACATGTCATACTTACCTCCACTGTGCAGCTAGTTTTGCACAGAGTGGCCCCGACCCTCGTCCTCTGGGGTCCCTCGGCGGCTGTCTCTGGTCCTCCCCGCAAGAACTCTACACATTCATGCAAGCTCCCTTGCATTGTGTGGAGTCCTTGCGGGCGCGCTCCCGTGATACAGCGAGTGGCCATAGCCGCTCACTGTATCACTCGGCCCGCCCCTCGACGCGCCGCGTCATTGAATGTGATTCACAGCAGCGCCAGCCAATGGCTGTGCTGCTTTCAATCCATCCACTCTAGCCAATCAACGGCCAGGCTGAGCGGTGAAGGGGGTGTCGGGGCCGAGCACGGGACTTTCGAGGGGTCAGGTAAGTATAACGTGGGACCGGGGGGGGGGGGGGGGTATAGTCGGAAGTGCATAGAATGCTTTAAGGTGAAAAAACTTTTACCTTTACAACCCCTTTAAAAAAAATCTGAGATAATGGTGTTGATTTACTAAAGACAAATAAATGATTTACCTAATTTGATAGAGAGTTTAAAATAAAATAAATTAAAATAAAATGAAAACTTAAAAAATTCTGAGAGATATATATATATATATATATATATATATATAAATAAGATGACATTTTCACTATTTACTAAAATCAAATAAACTTTCTACTTTGAAGGGGAATTTGCTAGAGAGTTTAGTGAATTCGATTTTTTTTTTTTCATGCACGTAAATTAAAAAAAAAAAAATTCTTTCCAAAGTGAAACTTCATCACATTCCGTAAGCCCTGGGGCAAAATCCCTTGCAAACTGAACAGCCAACTCTCCTTTAGTAAATCAACCAATATATTAGATTTTGTCCAAAAACAATTGTCCTAGTTCTTATACAATATTATTGAGTAAAGATTCTCAACTCAAAGTGGGCATGACTTTTTTAGTAAAGGGGTTGTAAAGGTTCATGTTTTTTCACCTTAATGCATTCTATGCAAACCGAGTCACAATTAAAAAAAAAATTGCTCGCAAATCAAAACGCTCTCAAACCAAGTTACTCTTAAACTGAGGCCCTGCTGTATAGAAGAAGAGTTTCTTTATAGACATGTGAAATTTTAACGACTTATGTATATTAATAAAAAAGTTCTGCCCACTTTTGTCTTACTTTTGGTACAGCCTGTGTGTGTCAGAATTCTTAAGCCTCGTACACACGGCCGGTTTTTCCGATGGGAAAACTGCGAAGAGAGCATTTGGCTCCCTCGCCGGTTTTTCGACGGACAAAAAAAGAGAACCTGCTCTCTTGTTTCCTGCCTGGATTCACGGTGGACTTTTTCCCGGCAGTTTTTGGCAGTTTTCCTATGGGAAAAACTGCGATGGAGCATACACACGGTTGGGATTCCTGACCAAAGCTCTCATCTGAGTTTTCCCCACCAGCCATGTGTAGGGGAAAAAGTTACCGAGCAGGTTCTCGGCTTTCCCCTCGGGATTTCCGTTGGAACTTTTCCCGTCGGTAATCCTGCACGTTTGTACTAGCCCTTAAATAATCGGGCTGCCTTATTAAAGGAGTTAAAGCAAGCTCCTTATAACACCCAACTATATATTAATTGCTGAGTTCATAGATACCACAGACTACTGGCCAATAATATTTTTTCCTCCTGGCCAATCGGGTCTTAGGGCTTCCAGACAATTGGGTCTGATTGGCCAGGAGGAGAAACAGGAAGACATTAGCGAATATTAATTCGCTAATGTCAAACAACTGGGTGAGCTCAGGGCACAATGCTCTGCACCCCAATCCCACCCTTTTTTAAGTCAATTAGAGCTTTAGGCTTGAATCATGTGCTTCACAAAAAACAAACAAAAAAAAAACATTGAAATCCATGGGTCAGGTGCCCTGCATGTAGATTAGGGGCCGGGAGAATGGATTAGGGGGGCAGCCCCTGCGCCCGTATGAGAGGCCACCACTGGGTCACACAAAATCAGGAACAACACACATAAGCTGCATACCAAACAGCAAAGTTTAAATAGCCCGCTTGGCACCAGCATTAGTGACAGATGCCCGCAACCATGCATACTGTATCTGCCCGGGCATTTGCCAGTCTGTGCATATGTGTACGCCAAGAGATACCATCAGCACAACGGACATGCCTTCCCTGACACCGCCCTTAGGTGATCCCTGAAAACTAATTTATTCAGTGGAATCATACGCCACCTCCACCTAAGAACTGTACCCGAATCACCTCCATCAGATCATCTCCCCACCCGCAACTATTACCCTCTGTACCACCTCCCCCTCCCTAGATTATAAGCTCCATGTGCAGGGCCCTTCTATTTCTTCTGTATTGTAATTGTACTGTCCCCTCTTGTAAAGCACTGTGTAAACTGTTGGCACAATATACCGTATTTATCGGCGTATACCGCACACTTTTTTCCCCTTAAAATCAGGGGAAAATTGTGGGTGCGCGATATATGCCGATCCCCGCTGTCTCTGAGCGCCGCAGCCTAGAGCCGAGTGTACTGCGCACTCGGCTAGGCTCAGCCATCCTCGGCTCCGCCCACCGCAGCCTAGAGCCGAGCCGAGTGTACTGCGCACTCGGCTAGGCTCGGCTCCGCTGAGAGGAGCCGAACACACAGGTAATCCGGCTCCTCTCGGCTCGGCCGAGGCGCCAAATCCAAAAACAAACACCGCTGCAACCCCGGGCAAGGTGCGGATGGACTCGCAGATGGACACCCACAAGGCTGGACGGACCCCGCGCAAGGAAGCCGCAGACGGACACCCACAAGGCTGGATGGACCCCGCGCAAGGCCGCAGACGGACACCGGACAAGGCCGCCGATGGACGCAGGGCAAAAATGTAAGTTTTTTTTTCCTTAAACTACCTTTCTAAGCTTGGGGTGCGCGTTATACGCCAGCGCGCGGTATACCCTGATAAATACGGTAAATCCTGTTAAATAATAATTATAATTGATCTACTTTCCCCAGCAATAACAATTTGACAGTTCTTCCAAATACTAAAAAAAATACTCTGTCGTTCGCCGGTGAAACATTTGAATAGATATGGGCAGCACAAGTATAACAACCTTTGTGTCCGGCCTCTGGTGGCTACGCGCCTGATGATCCCCATTTAGATAGAGGCACGCTTTCTTTTTGATGTAGCTAATCCCGACTTTGCCTTGTTTGTTTTTCCTGTCAAATGGGGCTCTTGCCTAAGAAAGATACCACGGTGTATCATTACACTGAATAAACACTGGGATGAAATTCAACACTGAAAATGACAGTGAATTAGGCTTGGGAGGGCAAGTGAGATAAAAAAAAAAGCGCTTAATGGAAAAAACATATTTTTTTCTTGCGAAACATCTGAATATTCAGCCACTAAACTATAAATTCCCGCTTGCAAAGTAAAAATTATTTGTAGAACTTTTGCTACAATTTTTATTTTATTTTTTTTACAATTAAAAGCTTTTCGTTCTCCTTCTGTACCTGGTTGTGTCTTCTATGAACCGTGACTGTTTTAAAATAGAATGCGGAAGCAGCAACGTCTCATCGTATTCAACGGCCGCTCCTTTAATGAAACCCACACCGCCGGAATTGCCATCTTGAGATGCAGTTGGTGATAGGGACAGTAATGGCTCTTCCGATCAAATTAGTCACAGGGAAAGGGCAGTTTGAAGATTTCTTGGAAGCTATAAAGATATCGCAAAAAAAAAAAAAAACAGCAAAAGGAAAAAAAGGATTTCAATGAGGTCTAGAGAAGCAGAACCAACCAAGAGAACAGGGAGAACCACATGTTATCTAACACTCTCAGAGGAAAGGTCACTTTATATGATTACCACGGTGACATCGGCTGATTGAAGATGCCCATCAAGTACAAACTTTAAAATGAAGTTTTGTTTAGGCTATTTTTTCTTTTTACATTTCCCTCAAGCTTTAGTCTAAAAAAAAAAAAACTGGTTGCAATATTGACCTTCAATCTAGAAATGTCCTAAAAATGTAGCACAGACCCCCCCCCCCCAACTCTCACTGAGCTGGGACTTCAATGAACTCCTGCAAGCTGCAGCTATTCTGCCCAGAGGGGGAGCAGGCCTTTAGGCTGGGATCTTGTCCTCCTGGACAAGAACATTGTTGCGCCAGGCCTCAGACTATTTATTACCTTCTCAGCCACCTACTGGCCACCCCCAGGGATTGGCTGAGGCTGCATAAATATCCAGGCCAAGGGTCTCTTCCAGCTCACAACATTCTAGAATACATAGGAAGGCAGGAACAAGTAGTTGAGCCTACAGCCACATGTCAGAGTTATATTTTAAAGGAAACCTGTCTTCCATTGCCTGCCTTCCTGCTTGCCATTTCTGATCTTCTTCTGAAAATGCTAGTTGCCTGGCTGTTATGCTGATCCATGGGTTTCAGTACTTTCTAAGTCACTGACCCGGAGCAAGATTTGAGATTAGTCAAATTAGAGCACAAAGCAGATCCTTAACCGCATACTGTCAGGTCACCTGTGGCCAGGTGACAAGTGCACCCCGTTGGGGTCAGGGATGCACCACAGGGTAGTGAATACTATACCCTATAGCCGACTGCTGCTATCATAGAGGAAGCGTGAACCCAAGATCCCCCAGGGCGCGGAGTCAAGACCCAGCTTTGTGTTCACCAGAGCCTCTAGTGGTGAGGATGGCCTTCACCGCAGCTGGATCCAGGTTGCGACCCCTGGGATCCCCTAGGTCACGCTCCGCAGGGAGAGAGGGGAAGCAGCAACCAGGACAAGCGATAGTGATGGGTAAGCCGAGGTTGGGGCAACTGGCAGACAAGGGTAAACAAGGAACAGGCCAAGGGTCAGGGAAACAGGCAAACAGGAGAAGTCAGAGGCGAGCCAAGGTCGGTACACAGGAAGGTAAACGTAACACACTGCAGACAGGAACAAGCTACAAACAAAGGTTGAACAGCTCTGCAGACCTGTAGTGCAACAGTTAATATAGACTTCCTGGGATGATAAAAGACAGCCAGAAAGAGGGTCAGGCCTCTAATGGACACATGAGACAGGTAAGCTGCCAGACTTTATTGCATAACCATGACACATACTTCTTGTGGGTCAGAGACTAAATGTTTTGATGCAAGAGGGTCAACAGGGCCGAAGTCCTATTGGTGGTAGGCTGGTAGACCCTATTATTTTCACGTTACAGATTTGCTTTAAAATAAAATAATACCATTAGACGATTTGGTTGATCCTGAGGGCAATGAAACACCTTAAATAAAGCGCTGCGTAAACTGTTGGTGCTATATATATCCTGTATAATATTAATAATGTACAATAAAACGCTTGCATGAGCCTACTAGTGGATTGCACATATGGGAAAGGGGTCTTAAAGCTAACCCTCACACTTACCCCCTCCAAAACCCCAACCCTAAGGCCCCGTACTCACGACCAAACATGTCTGCTGAAACTGGTCCGCAGACCAGTTTCAGCAGACATGTTTGGCCGTGTGTTGGCCCGAGCGGACCATTTTCGGGCCGATCGGACAGGTTTCCAGCGGACAACTGTTTCCTGGACTTGCTTTAAAACAGTCCGCTGGAAACCTGTCCGCCCGGACATGTACGGTCGTCTGTACAGACCTACCGTACATGTCCTGCCGCCCGCCATCCCTCGCATGCGTCGAATGACTTCGACGCATGCGTGGAAGCATTTTAAAGGCGGGCCGCCCACGTCGCCGCGTCATTGTCGCGGCGACACCGCGTCATCGACGCGGCGACACCGCGGGCACGCCCCACGTATTGTTTACGCGTGGACTTCTGTTCGATGGTGTGTATAGCCATCGAACAGAAGTCCCCGGGCAGTCCCCGGCCAGACATGTCCGATGGAAACGGTCTGCAGACCGTTTTCATCGGACATGTCCTGCCGTGAGTAAAAGGCCTTACACTCTCTGTAACATCAGTCCGAACTCGAACCCATTCAGTAACCCCAGCACTAACACTAACCCAATAACCCTTATACCCCTGCAAACCCCAACACTAAGCCTCCCTGTACCTCCTCAACTAACCCTCTCTGTAGCTATAACCCTATCACTGACCCTTTCTGTGCCCCAATAGTAAAACTAGCCTTCCCTGGAACGTCAACACTAACCCTCCCTGTAGCCCTATAACTAACTTCCCCCTGTAACCCTAACACTAACCCTTCCTGTAACCCTAGAATTAACCCTCCCTGTAACCCCAACACTAACCCTCCCTGTAACCCTAGAACCAACCCTCCCTGTAACCCTAGAACTAACTCTCCCGGTAACCCTAAAACTAACCCTCCTTGTAGCCCTAAAACTAACTCCCAGTAACCCTAAAATGAACCTTCCTTGTAGCCCTAAAACTAACTCCCAGTAACCCTAAAACTAACCCTCCTTGTAGCCCTAGAACCAACTCTCCCAGTAACCCTAAAACTATCCCTCCTTGTAGCCCAAGAACTAACCTTCCCTGTAACCCTAACACTAACCCTCCCTGTAACTAACTCTTCCAGTAACCCTAACTGTAGCCATAGAACTAACTCTCCCGGCAACCCTGACACTAACCCTCCCTGTAGCCCTGTAACTAGCCCACCCCAGTAACTCTTACACTAACCCTCCCTGTAGTCATAGAACAAACTCTCCCTGTAACCCTAATGCCGCATACACACGATCAGTCCATCCGTTGAGATCGGACTGATGGACCGTTTTCATCGGTTAACAGATGAAGCTGACTGATGGTCCGTCGCACCTACACACCATCGGTTAAAAAAACGATTGTGTCAGAACGCGGTGACCTAAAACACAACGACGTGTTTAAAAAAACGAAGTTCAATGCTTCCAAGCATGCGTCGACTTGATTCTGAGCATGCGTGGATTTTAAACCAATGGTCGTGCCTAATAACGATCGGTTTTGTCCTATCGGTTTGGAATCCATCGGTTAATTTTAAAACAAGTTGCCTTTTTTTTAACCAATGGTTAACTAACCGATGGCGCCCACACACGATCGGTTTTGACTGATGAAAACGGTCCATCAGACCATTCTCATTGGTTTAACCGATCGTGTGTACGCGGCATAACACTAACCCTACCTGTAGCCCTGGAACTAGCCCACCCCAATAAACCTAAAATGAACCCTCCCTGTAGCCCTGGAACAAGCCCACCCAAGTAGCCCTAACACTTACCTTCCCTGTAGCCCAAGCACTAACTCTTCCTGTAACCCTAACACTCACCCTCACACCTTTAACACCCTACACCTTGATTAGACTCGACTCTTCCAGGGCTCTTTACCTTTAGTTAGAGGAGGTGTACTATGTGCTTCTACTCTCCTAAACTGACCCTCTTTGCAGCTATAACCCTACCACTGACACTTTCTGTACCCCAAAAGTAAAACATTCCCTCCCTATAACCGTAAAACTAATCCTCCCTGTAGCACTAGAGCTACAGTAACCCTGAAACCCTAACACTAACCTTCCCTGTAGCCCTAGATTGAAATCTCCCTGTACCCTAACACAAACCCTCCATGTAGCCCTAGAACAGGGATCCCCAAACTACGGCCCTCCAGCTGTTGCGGAACTACACGTCCCATGAGGCATTGTAAAACTCTGACATTCACAGACATGACTAGGCTAGATGGGAATTGTAGTTCCTGAACAACTGGAGGACCATCGTTTAGAGACCCCTGCCCTAGAACTAACTCTCTCTATAACCCTAAAACTTACCCCAGAACCTTTAACACCCTACACCTTGACTAGTCTTTACTCCTCCAGGGCTCAACTAAGTCAGAGGAGGTGTACTATGTGCTCCTACTTTCTAATTTGCTGCGTCATGTCAGCCAATCGGATAACAGAAGGACCCACAGTATTCCTTCTGTCACCACAAGGGGGCTGTGCACCTGACTTGCCTAGGAGGACATCTCACAGAAAATGATGGTTAATGACATGGCTGTCTTCTAAAGGTATAGATACACACATTTCTATGGCATAGCACAAGCAACTGCTTGGTGTCCCAAATAATTGCTTCACATGGCGTTTTGAGGCCCACACCCAAGGCTTGACCCCACTGAGAAGGCGTTTGTAGAGGCAGGTTCCTGATTCAGCAACTCCAGATTGAACGATGAGAGCTCTTTCATCGCTGAAGTAAAGGCAAATGTTTTTAACTCATCCTGAAAGTTAGCCAGCAAAGCTTTGCTGTTTTTGTCAAGAATTCCCATCAACATATTTTCGAAACTCAACCATTTCCCGTTCACTTACTCCGTGAATGATCTATTATCAACACTTATATGTTCAAGACGAAATATTTAGCAACATGTCAGCTTGTGGTCTACATTTTTTGGGGGGAGTAGAATCTTTTAATAAGAACCACCCATCGATCTGGTGGAGATGTTTTGCTATTTATTTTATGCCACATGAAAAGTTGGCAGGGAATGGCTGCTATTGGAACGTTTGATGAAATCGTCACAGTGGAATTATCTTGACGTATCTCTGAGATAGGGAGAAATGATGCCAAGCTGTGATGTTCGAGCTACAGAAATAATCCAATGCTCAGGATCGCACAGAACGTCTGGGGAACAGATCAAAGTCCCATCGTGACATATTGTGCACACTAACTATTCATGCATTTCTAATACAAACATTCTGTCTTAACTACTGTGCTTCAAAGAGAACCTGTACAGAAAATCTACATTCAAAACCAAGCTTAGGAGTCAGCCTTCAACTCTATGCCTTCAAGTGGGCCTTCAAGTACTTTGATAACCTCTCAACCCTTGAATTTAAAAATGGCATGACTGTTTCCTGCTCGGCATTCAAAGCTTTCTCACCCGCTTCCACCCACATATTTCTCGAACTAACTGCCAAGCTAGATTATTTTTAGGAGGGGTGTCACTGAGGCATTTAAAACCACTTAGTAGTGTGTGGAATGGATGATATGTGCATAGAATGCCTGGATGATGGGATGAACACCAAAGGGGTTCCATGGTCACCTTGGGCTATGATTGGAGTGAGTAGGTCTACAACTGATGTGCAACATTGAGTTACTGAAGTCCTGATACAGTGTTTCCCCAAAAATAAGACCAACCCGGAAAATAAGGCCTCGTACACACAACCGTTTTCCCTGACAGAATCAATCAAGAAACTTGGTGGCAGAGCTTTTTTGCCGAGGAAACCGGTCGTGTGTATGCTTTTCAACGAGAAAACTGTTGAGGAACTCGACGAGAAGTTCTCTTTTTCCTCGTCGGGAGTCCCAATTTCCCCGTCGTGTTTCTCGTCAGGCTGGTTTACGACGAGAAACACGTTCGTGTGTATGCTTAGAAACCCGCGCATGATCAGAATAAAGTATAAGAAGAGAGCACACCTTCGGAAAAAGTAGGGTTTGTAATGGAGATAGCACATTTGTCACGCTGTAACAGACTGAAAAGTGCAAATCGTCTCCTACCAAACCTTTACTTAACACGCAGTAACATGATATCAGCAAAAGCAGCCCCAAGGTGTTACGTACCTGGTCACCAGAGTCTGGATGCAGGAGGGCCTCTCTTACGGCTCTGGTTCGCGAGCCGCTGAAGTTGGAACAGCGGGCTCGGAGCACAGCGGGGTAGGAGTGCCGGGGTAGTGGAGAGTAGATGCAGGCGGAAGAGTCTCTCTGATGTAGAGGTGCTGAAGACGCTGGAACAGAGGATGGGGTCAGCGACCCTAACTGGAGCTGCGGCTACAGCGGCACAAGCTGATGAGGTAAACAGGTTAGTATATGACTGAAGGTAGCAGAGTCAGGCAGGCCGGGTCAGAACGTAAGATCAGATGAACAAATGCGGAAGACTGAAATGTAGCCGTGATGCAGGCAGGTAGGTCTGGCAGCGGTGGATCAATCAGGAGGGTAGTCAACAAAGCCGGGTCAAAGATTGCAGAGGTACGGGTGGTCAGCAAGCCGGGTCAAAGGTTCAAATCAGAAGTTCAGGCAGGTTATCAGATCTCAGGTAAAGTCACTCACAAACTGCAGATCAGGCAGCAATGTGCTGAGCACAGCAAGGGGTTTTTAAAGTGGGTTTGGCGCCAAACGTGCACGCGTGCGCTCCCGCTTACTGTGCACGCGCGCTAGCACGGGACACGCGACGGCGCTCCAACACAGAGGGACACTGCTGTTTCCTCTGAACAGTGGATGGACGTGATTGGAGGGTAAGTCCCTGACATTGCCCCCCCCCCCCCCAGGGGGCAGCCTCCGGATGCCCAGTCGGGCTTCTTTGTCGGGGTGAGCAAGAAAAAAGGCACGTAATAATTTATTGGTGTGTAAATTACCTTCAGGTTCCCAAGAATTATCTTCTGGTCCGTACCCCTTCCACTTGACCAGGAACTGGTTTTGTCCTTGTCGCTTCCTACAGTCCAGTATAGCTTCCACCACGTACTCTTCACAACCATCGATCTGGACAGGTTCAGGAGGCCTGGATCCCCTGTTAGGGAAGGGGTCAGAGACTGCAGGTTTGAGTAGAGAGACGTGAAATACAGGATGTATTTTCAGGGAATTAGGCAAAGACAGTTCATATGAGACTAAATAATTTTTTTCTCTTAACTGTGAAGGGTCCCATAAACTTAGGTGCCAACTTCTTAGACGGGCAAGGTAATCTTAGGTTATTTGTGGACAGCAATACCTGATCATCCGGTTTAAGATCTAATTCTCCCCTCCTTCTTTTGTCGAAAAATCTCTTGCCGTCAGCTTGAGCCTTGGTCACTGCTTCACGCAATAGCTGGTTGTTGCGTTTGAGAAATTCCATGGTACTCTGAACTGCTGAAACTGGTGATTCTGAAAAGAAATCTGGCAAAAAATTTAAGTTAAAACCATAATTAGAGAAGAAAGGGGATTGCCCAGTAGCTGAGTGATTGGCATTATTGTATGCGAATTCTGCTAAAGGTAGCAGCGAGACCCAATCGTCTTGGGAGAAGGTTGTGAAACATCTCATATATTGTTCTAAGGTTTGGTTTGTTCTTTCGGTTTGCCCATTAGTCTGGGGATGGTAGGCTGAAGACAGAGAGAGCTTAATTTGTAATGTCTCGCAAAGGGCTCTCCAGAACCGAGAGGTAAACTGGACCCCTCTGTCAGAAACAATATTGGAAGGTACCCCATGTAACCTGACGATCTCTTTAATGAAAACGCGGGCAGTTTCGGCAGCGGAAGGTGTATTTTTCAAAGGAAGGAAGTAAGCCATCTTGGTAAAACGATCCACAATAACAAAGATTGCCGTACATCCCTCGGAAAAAGGAAGCTCCGCAATAAAGTCCATTTCGATCATTTCCCAGTAAAACGACGGCGGCTGGTCGGCAACCAGTTAATTTACAAAAAAAATTCACACCTGTCTAAAACCTTTGCACAGTACTGTGCGTAAGCGTATATAAAGTACGTTGTTGCCCTTTTGCTGCTGCGGTAACACTTTGGCCAACAGACTCTGTTTAGCTGTCGGTAAAATAAAGATACTATTTTAATAATTGATCTGGAAAATTTTGATCAGACGTCCTTTAACCGCTTGCCGACCGCCTCCTGTACTTATACGTCGGCAGAATGGCGCGGCTGCGCAGAGAAACGTACCTGTACGTTGCTTTGAATTTGCCGCCGCGCGGGCACGTGTGCGTCCCTGCCACAAGTTCCGTGACCGTTCCCGCGGGAACTGCGGACTCGATGTCCGCCGGTGTCCCGTGATCGTGTCACAGAGCTGCAGAACGGGGAGAGGCCCGTGTAAACAAGGCATTTCCCTGTTCTGCCTAGTGACAGGACACTGATCTTCTGCTCCCTGCAGTGATCACTGTTGTGCCACTTGTAGCCCAGCCCCCTCACAGTTAGAATCATTCCCTAGGACACACTTAACCCCTTCCTCACCCCCCTATTAATTAACCCCTTCCCTGCCAGTGTCATTTACCCAGTAATCAGTGCATTTTTATAGCACTGATCTCTGTAAAAAATACAATGGTCCCAAAATAGCATCAAAAGTGTCCGATATGTCTGCCATAATGTCGCAGTCACGATAAAAATCGCAGACCGCCACCATTTCTAATAAAATACGAATTAGGCCTCGTGCACACGATAGGTTAACCAGAGGACAACGTTCTGAAGGACCGTTGTCATAGGTTAACCGATGGAGCTGACTGATGGTCCGTCACTCCTACACACCATAGGCTAAATAACCGATCGTGTCAGAACGCGGTGACGTAAAACACAACGACGTGCTGAAAAAAATGAAGTTCAATGCTTCCAAGCATGCGTCGACTTGATTCTGAGCATGCCTGGATTTTTAACCGATGGTTGTGCCTACCAACGATCGGTTTTGCCCTATCGGTTAGGAATCCATCGGTTAATTTTAAAGCAAGTTGGCTTTTTTGGGGCCCACACACGATCGGTTTTGACCAATGAAAACGGTCCTTCAGACTGTTGTCCTCTGGTTAACCTATCGTGTGTATGAGGCCTTATTAAAAAAAAAAAACATAAATCTATCCCCTATTTTGTAGACGCTATAACTTTTGCGCAAACCAATCAATAAACGCTTATTGCAGTTTTTTTTTACCAAAAATATGTAGAAGAATACGTATCGGCCTTAACTGGGGAAAAATTCATTTTTTTGTATATTTTTGGGGGATATTTATTATAGCAAAAAGTAAAAAATATTCAATTTTTTTTTAAATTGTCGCTTTTTTTTTGTTTATAGCGCAAAAAAAAACAAAAAAACGCAGAGGTAATCAAATACCACCAAAAGAAAAAGGACGTACATTTTGTTTGGGAGCCACGACGCACAACCGCGCAATTGTCAGATAAAGCGACGCAGTACCGAAACGCAAAAAGCGGCCCGGTCATTTTGCAGCCAAGTGGTGCGGGGCTGAAGTGGTTAATAATCGATCTGGAAAATTTCATCAGACGTTCCTTTAGGCGAGCCAGGTATATACGCCGAGCGGGTTTAATATTCTGCAGGCCTTATTGAGCTCAGTGAAAAAAAAAAAAGTGTTTACAAGGGAGTACTTACCGAATATTATCTTGTTGCGCTCAGTCTGGCTGTGGATACATACCGCTGTCTGTATTTCTTACGTTAATCAGCTCCAGACGAAAATCCTTTTTCGCAGCTTCCATGTTGCTGCCCTCGTATAACGTGAAAATGCATTCAACCGCTTACATGTCGTAGCGCAATATAATGTTTATTTTTGCTATCAGGGGACTGTTAACTGCTTTCAAAATATTTCTCGACATTGTTTTGTCTGTTTCTATAATGTTTTGCTTTAAACTGTGCAAAAGATAGCCGTTATTGCCTCCATATGCTGGATTTAAAGACCGTTACCGAGAAAGTACAAGCAAAGGTATTGGAATGATATCGTTGAATGTGCCTCTTTGTGGATGGTCATGGTGTTGGGAATGAGGCCCAGGAGTTTTTGGCCATAGGAAGGTGAACAATGGTATGGCAAGTGTACAGTATACACTGTGAATATCCTTCCCACCACAGTGGAAGCTGTCTTCCTGCTCATGTACCCACTTCTGTCCTCCCTTCTATATATATTATATTACCAAAAGTATTGGGACGCCTGCCTTTACACGCAAATGAACTTAAATGGCATCCCAGTCTTAGTCCGTAGGGTTGAATATTGAGTTGGCCCCACCCTTTGCAGCTATAGCAGCTTCAACTCTTCTGGGAAGGCCGTCCACAAGGTTTAGGAGGGTGTCTATGGGAATGTTTGACCATTCTTGCAGAAGCGCATTTGTGAGGCATTTGTGAGGCACTGATGTAGGGCGAGAAGGCCAGTCTACACTCTAATTCATCCCAAAGGTGTTCTCTTGGGTTGAGGTCAGGCCAGTCAAGTTCCTCCACCCCAAACTTGCTCATCCATGTCTTTGTGGACCTTGCTTTGTGCACTGGTCCAAATAATGTGGTGCATGGGGGGGGGGGTTATGGTGTGGGGTTGTTTTTCAGGGGTCGGGCTTGGCCCCTAAGTTCGAGTGAAGGGGACTCTTAAGGTGTGAGCATACCAAGAAATGTTGGCAATTTCATGCTCCCAACTTTGTGGGAACAGTTTGAGGATGACCCCCTCCTGTTCTAACATAACTGTGCGCTAGTGCACAAACAAGGTCCATAAAGACATGGATGAACAAGTTTAGGGTGAAGGAACTTAACTGGTTTGCACAAAGTCCTGACCTCAACCAGACAGAACACCTTTGGGATGAATTAGAGCGGAGACTGCCAGCCAGGCCTTCTCATGCAACACCAGTGCCTGACCTCACAAATGGCCTTCTGGAAGAATGGTCCAACATTCCCATAGACATATTCCTAAACCTTGTGGACGGCCTTTCCAGAAGAGTTGAAGCTGTAATAGCTACAAAGGGTGGGACAACTCAATATCTAACCCTACAGACTAAGACTGGGATGCCATTAAAGTTCATGTGGATGTAAAGGCAGGTGTCCCAATACCTTTGGTAAGATAGTGTACCTTGAAAGACGCCAAAACCACTCTTGGTTAATGAGCAACGATGACCATATTCACAGACTGGTGAAAACCCTCACCCCAAATTGATAAGCATTTAAGGCCATCACCCTAGATTAAGGCACACCCATGGCCATCTCCCAGAGTAATGAGCACCCATAACCATTACCCCAGATTGATGAGTACCTGTAATGACTATCTTCCCAGACTGATGAGCACCCATAACCATCTCCCTAGACTGATACGTATCTAGGCATCTACAACCATCCCTCCAGGTTGATGAGCAATAGTGACTATCTTCTTAGAATTATGAGCACCGAAAACCATCACCCCTAGATTGATGATCACATATAATTAATGACCTCTCCAGATTAACAAGCACCCATAACCATCTCTTCATATTGATTAGTACCCATAACCATCACCATAGGCAAATGATCACCTGTGGGCCGCTACCCAGAATGATGATGGACACTTAAAACCATCTGTCCATATTGATTAAAACCCATAACCAACTCCCCAGATTGTCCAGATTGATGAAAACCTGTGACCATTTCTCAGGATTGATAAGCACTTGTGACTTTCTCCCTAGGTTGATAAATACCTGTGGCCATCTCCTAGGCTGATGAACACCCATACCCAACTTCCCAGATTGATGGGACCCATAAAAATCTCTCCAGGTTAATGAACACCAGTGACCATGTTTCTAGGTTGATAAGAACCTTTGACCATGTTTCTAGGGGTTAATACACTCATAACCATCTCACCAGGTTAATGAGCACCCATAAACATCTCCCAGCTTAATGAGTACTCAACACCATCCCCTAGGTTCATGAGCACCCATAACCATCTGCCAGGTTGATGAGCACCCATAACCAACATCCCAAACTAATGAGACCCATAAACATCTTCAAGAGCACCAGTGACCTCTCTAGATTCATAAGCACCAGTGACCATGTGCCTAGGTTGATGATAACCTTTAACCCCCTTCTTAGGTTAATACACTCATAACCATATTTCCAGGTTAATGAGCAACAATAAAAATCTCCTAGCTTGATGAGCACCCAAAACAATCCCCTCAGTTCATTAGGCACCCATAACCATCTGCCAGGTTCATGAGCACCCATAATCAACTTCTCAAAATTGACGGGACCCATAAACATCTCTTCAGGTTCATGAGCACCAGTGACCTCTCCAGATTCATGAGCACCAGTGACCATGTCCCTAGGTTGATGAGAACCTTTGACATCTCCCGAGGTTAATACATGCATAACCATCTCTCCAAATTAATGAGCACCCATAAACATCTCCCAGCTTGATGAGCACCCATAACCATCCCCTAGGTTCATGAGCACCCATAACCATCTGCCAGGTTGATGAACACTTATACACAACTTCCCAGATTGATGGGACCCATAAAAATCTCTCCAGGTTCATGAACACCAGTGACCATGTCCGTAGGTTGATGAGTACCTTTGACCATCTCCCAAGGTTAATACACTCATAACCATTTCTCCAGGTTAATGAGCACCTATAAACATCTCCCAGCTTGATGAGCACCCATAACCATCCCCTAGGTTCATGAGCACCCATAACCCATCTGCCAGGTTGATGAGCACCCATAACCAACTTCCCAAATTAATGAGACCCATAAACATCTCTCCAGGTTCACGAGCACCAGTGAACTCTCTAGATTCATGAGCACCAGTGACCATGTGCCTAGGTTAATGAGAACCTTTGACCATCTCCCCAGGTTAATACACTCATAACCATCTTTCCAGGTTAATGAGCACCCATAACCATCTGCCAGGTTGATGAGCACACATAAACAACTTTCCAAATCGATGAGACCAATAAACATCTCTCCAGGTACATGAGCACCAGTGCCCTCTACAGATCCATGAACACCAGTGGCCTCTCTTGATGCATGAGCGCCAGTGACCATGTTCCTAGGTTGATGAGAACCTTTGACCATTTCCCCAGGTATATACACTCATAACCATCTTGCTAGGTTAATGAGCACCCATAATCTTCCCCCTAGGTTTATAAGCAGCCATAAAACATCCCTAAGGTGGATGAGCACCTATAAACATCTTCCAGGTTCATGAGCACCCATAACCATCTCCCAAGTTGATGAACACCCATAACCATCTCCTAGGTTGATGGGTACCCATAACCATTTGCCCATGTTAAAAAGCATCCATGACTGATGAAAATGTATTACTATCTCCCCAGTTTGATGAGTATCTGTAGCCATCTCCCCAGATGAATGGACACCTACCCCCTGCACTGATGTGCAGCCCAACATGACTTTTGGACCCATTCATACAGTGGTGGTCAAGGAAGCTTTTTTTTTTTTTTTACGTCCGGTGCGCCAGACATGTCCTCAATCTCCAACAAATATTATTGCATGTTTTCAGTCTTTGACTATTTCCTGTAACATGCCTGTAGTCTTTTTCTTTCTCCTGTTGTGTTTCTTCAGCCTCTGACAGCTTTCTGTGGTGTTACATTCTCTGAGTATTATGTGTACCCTTTTGTTGATGTCAGGAGCCGACCTTGAGGCCCCCTCCATCAAGAAAGTTGACTACCAACTGGTTTACGGCCATCAACTCACGATCCTGTAATGGCCACTCACTCTGACTCCTAACAATACCTTCAGTTATCCCTTTAATCTGAAATCAAAGTTCCCCACTGAGGCTCTTCTGTGTCCTGGCTAATACACAACCTCAAATATTCATTTCTAATTGTTGCTTTTTTATGATCATGACATATTTCATGTTTTCTGGTACCTTAAACTTGCAGCTAAAAAAAAATAAAAAATCTTTTTGGAGAATAACAAAGGTCCTGCTAACCTATGGGGGGAAGTTTCTAATTGCACGAAACATGGCGTGCATTTTCTATGTCCACAGGATGCAAAAAAAACATATTGTTGTGCTATTTTGTTGAGAGGGTTTGAATTCATTATATTGCCTCCCTTGGTGCTCCACAGAAAATCACAAACGCTTCCAGAAAAATATATTTCCTACTTCTTTTATTTTTTTTTCTCTCTCGCTCTCCTTGCCCCACGTGCAGAGTTATTGTATAAAGAGATTGATTATTTAAAGCCCTTCCTCATTAAGGTTGTCAAAGTTATTTTTTGCTGTGTTGAAATGTATAAATACAGAGCACCTGGTGAAAATGTTTATTGCGCTTACGCACTGGCCTGTGGCCTGCCATAGTGGTACATAAGTTTGTTTTGAAGCAGATAAACTTTATTAACCATTTGCTGGTGGTGCTTGATGCCTTGGCCATAGCGTTTGTAAACGGAACCAGTTATGCAGTTGAAGTAGTAGATGGAGGGCGCTGGAACCACAGCTAGATACGCTTGGGTCCTTAACCACCTCAATACAGTGCACTTGAACCCCCTTCCTGCCCAAGCCATTTTTCAGCTTTCAGCGCTGTCACATTTGAATGACAATTGCGCGGTCGTGCGACGTTGCACCCAAACAAAGTTGGCGTCCTTTTTTCCCCACAAATAGAGCTTTCTTTTGGTAGTATTTTTTTTTTTTTTAATTCTTTATTTTATTATTTTTTTCAAGGTTATCCACATCATGTTAATTAATTTACACACAAACATGCCTTCTGTATGTTACAACATAACTAAAAACATTCCACTTCTCTTTTTCTTACATTCTTTCTGTAAGTGTTTATAGTAGTAACTATAGTTCCTGAATAACCCATACATATACCTCCCATCCCTCCTTCCCCCTCCCCCCCATGATCACCCATGCGTTTTTATTTCTTGCACCATAAACAAAAGAAGAGTGACAAGATTGGAAAAAAAAACACAATATTTTTAGCCACTTAAAGACCTTGCCACTTTTTGCGATTCGGCACTGCGTCGCTTTAACTGACAATTGCGCGGTCGTGCGACGTGGCTCCCAAACAAAATTGGCGTTCTTTTTTCCCCACAAATAGAGCTTTCTTTTGGTGGTATTTGATCACCTCTGCGGTTTTTCAATTTTGCGCTATAAACAAAAATAGTGTGACAATTTTGAAAAAAAATTATATTTTTTACTTTTTGCTATAATAAATATCCCCCAAAAATATATAAAAAAAACTTTTTTTTCCTCAGTTTAGGCCGATACGTATTCTTCTACATATTTTTGGTAAAAAAAAATCGCAACAAACGTTTATTGATTGGTTTGCGCAAAATTTATAGCGTCTAGCAAATAGGGGATAGTTTTATTGCATTTTTATTAATAATTTTTTTTACTAGTAATGGCGGCGATCAGCGATTTTTATCATGACTGCAACATTATGGTGGACACATCGGACACTTTTAACACTATTTTGGGACCATTGTCATTTTTACAGCGAACAGTGCTATAAAAATGCACTGATTACTGTAAAAATGACACTGGCAGTGAATGGGTTAACCAGGAGGGGGCGCTGTAGAGGTTAAGTGTGCCCTAAGGGAGTGTTCTTACTGTTAGGGGGTGTGGCTGTGCGTGTGATGTCACTGATCATCGTTCCCTATGACAGGGAACAGACGGTCAGTGACAGCCACACTAGGAAGCAAAAGAAGAGGTTTGTTTACACTTACCTCTCCCCGTTCTTTCTCTCTGTGACCCGATCACGGGACACCAGCGGCGATCGGGTCTGCTGTTCCCGCGGGGACGGTCATGGAGAAGAGGACCGGGTCGCGCTCGCGACCCACGGCTGGGATCTTAAAGGGGACGTACATGTACGCCCTTGTGCCCAGCCGTGCCATTTTGTCGACGGATATCATCGTGCGGCGGTCCTTAAGTGGTTAAACAAAAGAAGAGTGACAAGTTTGAAAAAACACAATGGCCGGGATTCACAAAGCACTTGTACCGGCGTATCTCAAGATACGCAGCGTAAGTGCAAATGTGCGCCGTCGTATCTGCGCGCCGGACCCACAAACTAAGATACGCCTAAAAATAGGCTTCATCCCGCCGACGTAACTTGCCTACTCCGGCGTAGCGTGGGCACACATTTAGGCTGGACGCATGTGGTGCTCCCATTGTTTAGCTATTCAAATATGCAAATGAGGGAAATACGGCGATTCTCGAACGTACGTGCACTCGACGCAGGCTACGCGATGTGCGCGTAAGTTGTACGTCCGGCGTAAGCCCCATAAAGGAGGTGTAACCCAGCAGCAGACATGCAAAGGTCGGCACCAGGGAACTCAAGCCAGCGTATTTTACGTTATTTACATTGGACGTGTGTCTGGCTGGGTGTAGGTTACGTTCATGGCGTACGCAGTGATCCGGCGTATCTTAGGCAGTTGTTCCGACGTGGTTGTGAGCATGCGCAGAGGGATGCGTCCACGTCCCGGCGCATGCGCAATTCGTGATACGTATCTGTCTGGCGCTCGGACCATCATTTGCATGGGGTCACGCCTCATTTCCATGGCTCACGCCCACTTCCACCTACGCCGACTTACGCCTTCCAAACCCAGCGCAGTTTTGGGAGCAGTGCCTTTGTGAATTCCATGCTTGCCTCTCTGCGCTGCGTCAGTGTATCGTATTTTATTTGCGCTACGGCAGCGTAATGTGCGCCCGCTCTCTGTGAATCTGGGCCAAGATTTTTTACTTTTTGCTGTAATAAATAACCATTTTTTTTTTTTTGTACAACAATTTTTTACTCAGTTTAGGCCGATATTTTTAGTAAAAAAAAAAAAAAATCGTAATAAGCGTATATTGATTGGTTTACACAAAAGTTATAGCGTCTACAAAATTGGGGATAGTTTTATTGCATTTTTATTATTATTTTTGTTTACGTGACTGCGATATTGCGGCAGACACATCGGACACTTTTGACACTATTTTGGGACCATTCACATTTATACAGCAATCTGTGCTATAAAAATGCACTGATTACTGTATAAATGTGACTGGCAGGGAAGGGGTTAACACTAGGGGGCGATCAAAGGGGTGAGTGTGCCCTAGGGAGTGATTCTAACTGTGTGGGGGTTGGGCTACCAGTGACACAACAGTGATCACTGCTCCATATGACAGGGAGCAGTAGATCTCTGTCCTGTCACTAGGCAGAACAGGGAAATGCCTTGTTAAAAAATGTTCCCTAGGGAGTGATTCTAACTGTAGTGGGAGTGGACTCACAAGGGGAGGAGACCAATGGGTGTTCCTTTCCGTAAAGGGAACACAGCATCGGTCTCTCCTCTGACAGGATGTGAATCTGTGTGTTTACACACACAGGTCCACGGTCCTGCTGTGTTCACGGTCAAATCGCAGGTGCCCGGCAGACATTGTGGCTGCTGGGCACGCGCATCGGGTCCCCAGTGATGCGGTGGGAGCCAGGAAGGCGAGAATGTCATATGACGCCCACCCAGAACGAGAGATGCACCATCCAGCCGTCATGTGATGGCCAGAGGTAGGCAAGCAGTTAATAATGTATTTGATAAAATGTACTGGTAGCATCTCAATGGGACATCCAGACAATGAGTGGGCAGTGCCAATGAACATAGGAACCGGCCCAGCAGCTTTGGACATGATTTAGAGTCCAAAATTAGGTTTTATTACAAACATTTAGCAGGTGCTACAGCCAACGCATTTTTAGACTCACATATTGTCCCCTTCAAAGTGTAGTGTGGCTCTCTGATTTTCCCAGTCAAATAGAATTTCTACAGTTAGAAGCTTCTGGGCCAATTACTCTGGTCATTGGAGCTGCCCACTCATCGCCTGGACATCCCATTGAGATGCTACCAGGGCTGGTGCAAGGATTTTTGACACCCTAGATGAAACCTCATTTTGCCGCCCCCCCCTTTGCTCCACCCCTAACCCCACCCCCTTTGCCCCGCCTATGTATACCCCAACTTTTTAACGAAGCGCCCATCAATGCAGCCTCACAAGTGCCCATCAATGCAGCCTACCAGCGCCC
>NC_053498.1:143150308-143212808 GCF_905171775.1 Rana temporaria | reverse complement strand
AAGAATACGCATCGGCCTAAACTGAGGAAAAACATTTTTTTATAGATTTTTGGGGGATATTTGACGTTTTTTTTTTGTTTATAGCGCAAAAAATAAAAACCGCAGAGGTGATCAAATACTACCAAAAGAAATCTCTATTTGTGGGGAAAAAATGGACGTAAATTTTATTATGGGTGCCACGTCACACGACCGCGCAATTGTCAGTTAAAGCGGCTCAGCGGCTAATCGCAAAAAGTGCTCTGGTCTTTGGGCAGCCAAATGGTCCGGGGCTGAAGTGGTTAAAAAGTAAGGGTCCCAACCATAGGTGTGCGCAGACCATGGCACTAGGGTGTGCACCCAAAGCTCAAACACACGTGTGTGTGTGTATATATATATATATATATATCAGTAGAGCAGTGGACGGTGTCAGTAGGGAAGAGGTTGATGTTAGTTGTTTATTTTTATTATTTTTTTATTATAACCTTTTTAGAATTATTTTTCGAATTTTTACAATTTTATTTAATAATAATATATTATTATTATTTATTTTTTTATTATAACTTTTTTTTTACAATTTTATTTAATAATATATTATTATTATCATTATTATTATTATTATTATTATTATTATTATTATTATTATTATTATTATTATTATTATTATTATTTTATCATAACTTACTATCTATTTTTTTTACAATTTTACTTAATAATAATAATATATTATTATTATTTTTTTTTATCATAACTCTTTTTTTAAAATTTTTCTTTTATTTTTTCAATTTTATTTAATAATCTATTATTATTATTATTATTATTATTATTTTTTTTTTTATACAATTTTTTAGGAGCTCCATCTAGGGGCTCTGGTGAGATATCAGAGGTCTAAACAGACCCCTGATGTCTCACTTTTAAGACAGAGATTTCCCGGTCCCTTCTTCTGCAGCCAAACAGCAGCACAGCCCCTGTGCTTAATAATCAAAGGGGCCCCCTGGAGCGGGGGGGGGGGTGGGTTGTTACCGCCGCCCGATCATAGTTGTTATGGGGGGGTGGGGGGGCTGGATCCACCGACCGACCTATTGTAGTTGTTGAGCGGGGGGCAGTGTGCGCCAACCAATCATGGGGGGTTCAACCGCCGACCCACCAATCAAAGTTGTTGAGTGGGGGGGGGCAGCCGCTGGACAGAGGGCCGCCTTCAGTAATTTTTGGTGCCCCTTACACAGCTGCAGTGAGCATCGAAGTTGTCTGGAGCATCGAAGTTGTTCAGCGGGGGGCTGGGGGCTGCCGAGAATTACATCCATGTTGAGCGGGGGGGGGGGGGGTGGCGAAATTGCTGAGAACTGGGGATTGCCACGATTGCCGCAAGATTGCGGGAGGGGGTTGCCGCGAAATTGCGGGAGGGGGTTGTCGCGAAATTGCGGGGGGGGGGGGGTTTGCAGCGAAATTGCGGGAGGGTATGGCAGCGAAATTGCAGGAGGGGGATGCAGCGATTGCCCCGAACGGAGGGGTTGCCGCGATTGAGCCAGGGACCCCCTATTGCCCCCCCCCACAGTCAAGCCCAATGGTAAGTCCGGCCCTGCGTGTACACATGGTCGGAAATCCGTCGGACTTTTGCTGTCGGAATTTCCGCCAACAAAAGATTGAGAGCTGGTTCTCAAATTTTCCGACAAAAATAAATAAAAAAATTCCTATCGGAAAATTCCGATCGTCTGTAGCAATTCCGATGCGCAAAATTTCCCACGCATGCTCGGAAATAATTTGAACGCATGCTCGGAAGCACTGAACTTCATTTTCTCGGCTCGTCGTAGCGTTGCACGTCACCGCGTTCTTGACGGATGAAAGTTCAGAGAATTTTTGTGTGACCGTGTGTATGCAAGACAAGCTTGAGCGGAATTCCGTCGGAAAAAACATCCAAGGTCTTTCCAACGGAAAATCCGATCGTGCGTACGCGGCATTACAATCGACTTCTAATGGCCCTAATGGTAAATACCTGTGCTATAGACCATGGCCCAGATTCTGAAAGGGCTTACGACGGCGCAACGCCATGTACGCCGTCGTAAGTCCTAATCTGGGCCGTCGTATCTATGCGACTGATTCATAGAATCAGTTACGCATAGATAACCATTACATCCGACAGGCGTAAGGCTCTTACGCTGTCAGATCTTAAATGCAATTTTTATTTCCGCCGCTAGGTGTCGCCTCCGTCGTTTTCCCGATCGAGTATGCAAATTAGCAAAATACGCGAATTCCCGAACGTACGCGCGGTCGACGCAGTGAAGATACGACGTTTACGTTAGATTTGCGACGCGTAAAGTTGCCCCTGCTATATGAGGGGCAACCAATGTTAAGTATGGCCGTCGTTCCCGCGTCGAAATGTAAAAATTTACGTCGTTTGCGTAAGTCGTCCGTGAATGGGGCTGGACGCCATTTACGTTCACGTCTAAACCAATGACGTCCTTGCGACGTCATTTAGCGCAATGCACGTCGGGAAATTTTAGGGACGGCGCATGCGCAGTACGTTCGGACGAACGCGCCTAATTTAAAGGATCCACGCCCCCTACCCGGATCATTTGAATTAAGCGGGCTTGCGCCGGGGGGATTTACGCTACGCCGCCGCAACTTTTACAGGCAAGTGCTTTGTGAATCAAGCACTTGCCCGTAAAACTTGCGGCGGCGTAACGTAAATGAGATACGTTACGCCGCCGCAGAGATGCGGCGATCTACGAGAATCTGCCCCCATAGAGCCATTGGATCGCAGACTACTCTGGGACCAAAAACTGATGTAAATTGTCATATAAACACCATAAATAATTTGTTAACATTATAATAACATGAATACGTGTAAAAATATAAAAAAATAAATAAATAATAACTCTTTCATAATTACTATGTAAATGACACCTTGGGACATGTATTATGAATTATACAAAACGTAACAACAGTAATAATTTAATAATAATAATAATAATAATAATAATAATAATAATTAAAATTACACACTACACTTATTGAAAGCGACATTTTTTTGTTATGCTAACACATAAGCGCCGTGCAATATTTGCAAACAACTTCACACTGTAGATTTTATTGGTGTACAAACAGAAAAACACTTTTCACTAATAGCAATGCGCGGCTGAAGAATTGAATTAGAATATTAAATAAACGTATTGATTACAATTATATCCATATCTTAGGATTATGTGTAATGCATTTAGCAACACGGCATAGAAATGAAACACAATTATTTCCTATTCTTGGCGGCTTTTGTATCGGGCGAGTGAATAGATATTGTGTGTGTGCTTGTTAATGTTTAAAAAAAAAAAAAAAAAAAAGTCAGAATTAATAGCTGCAGGGCCATGTGACCCGGCTGTAGGTCTCTACCCGAGCACGTCGCCTCTTTAGTGCCATCTAGTGTCTCGCCAGCTCTTTGGCGCTTCATGGCATCTACCAGTACAGTCATTCCCAGTGCAGAACTTGACCATCATTATTATTATTTATTTATATTTTTTTATTTTTTTATTTTATTGGGATTGGATTGACAGGTCACATAGCACAGTCATTATTATATATATTTTTTATTTTCAGATTTATTATTTTGGGAATTGTATTGACAGAACACATAGCACAATCATTATTATATATTTTTTTATTTTCAGGTTTATTATTGGGGAATGGGATAGACAGGACACTATTATACATTTTATTTATTTTTTGGAATTTTTGGGGGGGGATCAGTTTGGCAGGATACATAATCCAATTATTATTATATATTTTTTTATCTTATATTTTTATATATTTTTTTTTATTTTCAGATTTATTTTTGGGGAATGGGTTTGACAGGACACTATTATATATTTTATTTATTTTTTGGATTTATTTTTTTTGGGGATCAGTTTGGCAGGATACATAATACAATTATTATTATATATTTTTTTATCTTAGATTTTTATAAATTTTTTTATTTTATCATTTTTTTGGGGTTCAGTTTTGCAGGATACCATAATAAAATTGTAAAAAATAATACAAAAATGTAATAATAAAAATAAAAAACTACTGACACTGTTCACTGCCCTACTACATTTTAAAATGTATACAGTTATTTAGAGTGTATGGGCCAGATTCACAAAAGAGATACGACGGTGTATCTCAGATACACCATCGTATCTCGGATTTTTACTAGTCCTATCTATGCACCTGATTCATAGAATCAGATACGCATAGATAGGGCTGAGATCCGACAGTGTCACACTGTGTTACACTGTCGGATCTTTTTTTTGATTTAAAAATGGCGCCAGGGGCGTTCCCGCTGATTTACACTGAATAATATGTAAATCAGCGAGATACGCGAAATTCACGAACGTACGCGGACCCGACGCAGTGTTCTTACGTCGTTTCCGTAGCGCGGTACCCGTCGTATACTTACCCCTGCTAAAAGCAGGGGTAAGTATTGTTAAGTATGGCCGTCGTTCCCGCGTCGATTTTGAAATTTCCTACGTCGTTTGCGTACGCCGATTCACGAACACGCGCGTCGCAAGTCCCGCTCACGTCGCAACCACTGACGTCCTATTGACGTCAGTGGGAGCAATGCACGCCGGGAAATTCCCCGGACGACGCATGCGTATTTAAATCGGCGCGGGAGCGCGCCTGATTTAAATATGACACTCCCCTAGCCGCGGAATTTGAATTCTGCTGGGGGAGTTAGGATCCGCCGTCGCAAGTTTGGAGGTAAGTGTGTTGTGAATTTGACACTTTCCTCACAAACTTGCGAGGGCGGATCTTAAAACACATAGGTTACACGGATCTAAAGATCCGCTAACCTTTGTGAATCTGGCCCTGTGTGTGTATATATATATATGCATGCATGTGTGTTTGCGTTTTGGGGTGCACACCCTAATGCAATAGGCTGCGCACACCTATGCAGGATACATAGTACAATCATTATTATATATATTTTTTATTTTTAGATTTTTTTATTGAGGGATCGGATTGACAGGTCACATAGCACAGTCATTATTATATATTTTTTTATTTTCAGATTTATTATTTTGGGAATTGTAGTGACAGAACACATAGCACAATCATTATTATATTTTTTTATTTTCAGATTTATTTTTGGGGAATGGGATCGAGAGGACACTATTATATATTTTATTTATTTTTTGTAAAAAAAAATTGGGGATCAGTTTGGCAGGATACATAATACAATTATTATTATATATTTTTTTATCTTATATTTTTATATATTTTTTTATTTTCAGATTTATTTTTGGGGAATGGGATTGACAGGACACTATTATATATATATTTTTTTTTTTTGGATTTTTTTTTTTGGGATCAGTTTGGCAGGATGCATAGTACAAATAAATATATATATATATATATATATATATATATATATATATATATATATATATATATATATATATATATATTTTGGAGGATCGGTTTTGAAGGATACATAGCACAATCATTTTTAGATATTTTTTTTATTCTCAGATTTCTGTTTGGGGGTTGGATTGACAGGACACATAGCGCAATCACTATTATATATTTTTAATTTTTGGATTTTTTGGGGGGGATCGGTTTGGCAGGATGCATAGCACAATCATTATTATATATTTTTTTTCAGGTATTTTTTTTTGGGGGGGGGGGGGGATCGGATTGACCAGATACATAGCACAATCATTATTTTTTTATTTATTTTTTGATGATTTTTATTGGGATTGGATTGACAGGACACATAGCACAATCATTATTATATATTTTTTATTTTCAGATTTTTTGGGTGGTCATATTGACAAAACACATAGCACAATCACTGTTATATTTTTTTTTTTTTTTTTTTTTTTGGGGGGGGGGGGGCGGTTTGGCAGGATACATAGTACAATCATTATAATACTTTTTTTATTTTCAGATTTTTATTGGGATCGGATTCACAGGACACATAGCACAATCACTGTTATATTATTTATTTATTTTTATATTTGAGGGGATCGGTTTGGCAGAACACATATAGCACAATCATTATAGGGGCAGATCCACAGAGTGAGTATCAGTAGATACGCCGGCGTACTTTCAAATTTCCTGCGTCGTATCTTTGTTTTGAATCCTCAAACCAAGATACAACGGCATCTGGGTTAGATCCGACAGGCGTACGGCTTCGTACGCCTTCGGATCTAAGATGCAATTCTTCGGCGTCCGCTGGGTGGCGTTCCTGTCGTTTTCCGCGTCGAGTATGCAAATTAGCGATTTCCGACGATCCACGAACGTACGCGCGGCCGTCGCATTCTCTTACCTTGTCTCTAGTCGGCTTTTTCCGGCGTATAGTTAAAGCTGCTGTTTCGTGGCGTATAGTTAGACTGGCTATGTTAAGTATGGCCGTCGTTCCCGCGTTTAATAAAATTTTTTTTTTTGTTTGCATAAGTCGTCCGTGAATCGCGGGATGGACGTAATTTACGTCCAAGTCTAAACAATGACGTCCTTGCAACGTCATTTCGCGCAATGCACGGCGGGAAATTTCGTTTCATTTAAATGAAACACGCCCCCTACCCACCCAACTTGAATTCCGCGCCGTTGAGATACACTACGCCGCCGTAACTTACGGCGCAAAATCTTTATGGATTCGAACCAAAGCCAGGTAAGGTACGGCGGCATAGCGCATCTCAGATACGATACGCCGGGGCAGATCTTTGTGGATCTGCCCCAATATATTTTTTTTGTTTTACATTTTTATTGGGATCAGATTGACAAGACACGGTGCATTATAATATTTTTTTTTTATCTTCAGATTTGTATTGGGGTCGGATTGACAGGACACATAGCATATCATTTTTTCAGATTTTTTTTTTTTTGGGGGGGGATAGGATTGACCAGATACATAGCACATTCATTATTTATTTTTATTTTTTTCAGATTTTTATTGGAATCGGATTGACAGGGAACATAGCACAATCATTATTATATATATATTTTTTTTATTTTCTGATTTTAATTTGGAGATCGGATTGACCGGATACATAACGCAATCATTATTATATTTTTGCGAGCTACATAAAAAAAATAAACAATGACCTTTTTGTCTCCGGATGGTCAGGGTCGACGTGGCTCTTGCAAAGTGCGGTCCTGATAAAACGATCAATAGGTGTATGGAGTCCTTTTGAAAGGTCACCGTTAAACAATCCGCAGATGTAATACGTCGGAATGCAGAGAGAGAGATTCATATTTTGGACAAGAGAGGAAAAACAATTTAATAATCCGGTAATAAGTGCAAGATGATAGCTTGTGTTGGGATGCTTCCATTAAACTTATGAAGAGATTTTTTTTACTAGGTGTTGCTGAAGAAGAGTTGAATATTGTCATGCTGGAAAAAAAAAACAGAGCGTGGGACTGGAAGGGTTAGGTGTGTCCTAAAATATATTGGGAGTGTAAAGGTGGGATGAGAGGTCTGGACTTTGTGTGGTCCCCGGGATCCTAACCAGAGATGACTGGGCCAACAAGCCAGTCGGAAGGATCGATTTACTCCAAATCTTCACTTTTTAGGTGGATTCTAACAAAGGTTGAGCAAAATATCGTATCTTAGGCTGCATAATCACGCTGGCCGCTAGGTGGCGCTTCCGTATAGTTAAGCGAGGTATATGCAAATGAGCTAGATACGCAAATTCAGAAACGTACGTCCCGCCGGCGCATTTTTTTACGTCGTTTACGTTCGGCTTTTTCCGGCGTATAGTTACCCCTGCTATATGAGGCGTAGCTAATGTTAAGTATGGCCGTCGTTCCCGCGCCGAGTTATGACATTTTTACGTTGTTTGCGTAAGTCGTTCGCGAATAGGGCTGGACGTCATTTACGTTCACGTCGATTCCAATACGTCCTTGCGGAGTACTTTGGCGCAATGCACACTGGGATATTTTACGGACGGTGCATGCGCCGTTCAAAAAAAACTTAAAAAACGCAGGGCAAGACAAATTTAAATACTACACGCCCCCAACATCCCCATTTGAATTACGCGGCCTTACGCCGCAACACATACGTTACGCCGCCATAAATAAGGGCGCAAGTTCTTTCTGAATACAGAACTTGCGCCCAAAGTTACAGCGGCGTAACGTATCGGAGATACGTTACGCCGGAGGAAAAATACGCTCAGGTATCTGAATCCGGCCCAAAGTTTTCTTTGTCCAGCCAAAAGTCGCCAGGCCCAGACGGGCTCCCGATGGAAATATATAAATGGTACGGTGAGGTACTACTTCCAGAACTGCTGAAGACACTGAGATGGGCATTAGCCAATGGGAGACTCCCCACCTCGATGTCGGAATGCCACGATCACTGTAATACACAAGGAGGGGAAGGATCAATTGGATGTATCCTCCTACCGCCCAATCTCACTGTTATGCACTGACGTAAAAATCTTGGCCAAAGTGCTAGCAACTCATCTAAACGGATGTATTCAAAACCTTATACATCCGGATCAGTCGGGTTTTATTCCCAACAGGTCAACTAGTATCAACAATAGAGGAGTTTTTTTAAAACATGCAGATTCCCACAGACAATGTAGGCTCTAGGGGCCATGTTGGCCTTGGATGCCGTCAAGGCCTTCGATAGCCTGGAATTGGACTTTTTATGGAGGGTGCTAGAGAGATTTGAGTTTGGCCCCTCCTTTATCAGATGGGTGAAAATACTTTATAGTAGGGTTGTCGGGATCGGGACCGATACCAAGCATTTCCCCGAGTACTTGTAGGAAAATGCTCTGATACTTCACCCGATACCTGACTTTCCCTGTATCCTCCTCCAGTTCCACCATTGGTTCTGCTCTTCCCCTCCAGGCTCTGTGTCCCCCCTCCGTGCCGCTGCTATCCTCCTTCGTTCTGCTCTCCCCCTCCACGCTCCGTGTCCCCCCTCCGTTCCGCGGCTATCCTCCTCGGTTCTGCTCTCCCCCTCCACGCTCCGTGTCCCCCCTCCGTTCCGCGGCTATCCTCCTCGGTTCTGCTCTCTCCCTCCACGCTCCGTGTCCCCCCTCCATGCCGCGGCTATCCTCCTCGGTTCTGCTCTCCCCCTCCACGCTCCGTGTCCCCCCTCCGTTCCGCGGCTATCCTCCTCGGTTCTGCTCTCCCCCTCCACGCTCCGTGTCCCCCCTCCGTGCCGCTGCTAACCTCCTCCGTTCTGCTCTCCCTCTCCACGCTCCATGTACCCCCTTTGTTCCGTGGCTATCCTCCTCGGTTCTGCTCTCTCCCTCCATGCTCCGTGTCCCCCCTCCATTCCGCGGCTATCCTCCTTGGTTCTGCTCTCCCCCTCCACACTCCGTGTCCCCCCTCCATTCTGCGGCTATCCTCCTCGGTTCTGCTCTCTCCCTCCATGCTCCGTGTCCCCCCTTTGTGCCGCTGCTGTCCTCCTCTGTTCTGTGCTCCCCCTCCATGCTCCATGTCCCCCCTCCGTGCTGCTGCTTTCCCCCTCCGTGCTCCGTCTTACCCTCCATATCCTCCTCCGCCCCCCTCTGTCAGAATGGAGAGCGACGGTAGGAGCCGCTAAACCCGGCCTCTACCTTTTCCGAATGAACAGAGTCAGTGATCACTGACTCTGTCCATTCATATAACTGAAACATCGTAACCTGTGTTTACGATGCTTGAGTTTATGAATGGAGAGGAGCCATTAGCCCGGATTCAGATACGAGTTACGTCAGCGTATCTCCGGATAAGCCGTCGTAACTCTGAGTTGCGGGGTCGTATCTATGCGCCTGATTCTTAGAATCAGTTACGCATAGATTTCCCTAAGATCCGACCGGCGTAAGTCTCTTACACCGTCGTATCTTAGGCTGCATATTTACGCTGGCTGCTAGGCCGCCGTATCTTACCTGGCTTTAAGTCGAATCCAGGAAGATTTCGCGCCGTAAGTTCCGTCGGCGTAGTGTATTTCTGGCGGCGGAATTCAAATCGGCGATTAGGGGGCGTGATTCATTTAAATGAAGCGCGTCCCCGCGCCAATTGAACTGCGCATGCTCCGTTTCGAAATTTTCCGCCGTGCTTTGCGTGAAATGACGTCGCAACGACGTCATTTTTTGAACTTAGACGTGACTTACGTTCATCCCTATTCACGGACGACTTACGCAAAAAAATTTAAAAATTCAAATTTCGACGCGGGAACGACGGCCATACTTAACATGGCAAGTCTATCTATACGCCGCAAAATAGCAGCTTTAACTATACGCCGGAAAAAGCCGTCTAGAGACGACGTAAGAGAATGCGACGGCCGCGCGTACGTTCGTGGATCGTCGGAAAAAGCTCATTTGCATACCCGACGCGGAAAACGACACGAACTCCACCCAGCGGACGCCGAAGTATTGCATCTACGATCCGAAGGCGTCGTATCTTGGTTTGAGGATTCAAACCAAAGATACGACGCGGGAAATTTGAAAGTACGCCGACGTATCAGTAGATACGCCGGCGTACTCTCTCTCTCTGAATCTGCCCCAATGGGTTTTAAATGGATCCTAGAGGTTAAAACAGAAACCAAACTGATGCAAAAATCAAATAAATAATATTAAAGTGTACAAAAACTTAGTGTGCTGCCGCTAATCACCGACAAGTGTTCCCTCAGCCAACCATATATATATATAAAAAGTATAGTGCAGCGCAACCAAAATCATCTCATAAATTGAATATATAATTTCATTATCTCATTTATAAAAAAACAAAATGGTATATTATTTTATTTGTATATGTAATGAAATGATAATTTATGTATTTATGAGATGATTTTGGTTGCGCTGCACTATACTTTTTATATATATGGCTCTTGGGGGGTTGCAGAGGCTCCTTTTAACTCTCATGTATGATATCCACATTAGGAACATACACTATATTGTCAAAAGTATTGGGACGCCTATCTTTACTAGACATGTGCACAAAAAAAAGTTTTTTTTTTTGTTTCGTTTCTTCTTGTTCTGTAGTTTGGAAAGATTAGTAATTTCGTAAGACGCAAGTTTTTCTATTCAGACCTGTTCGTATTTTCGTAACCGTTTTATTTTCGTTTATACTGAATGATTCGTAATTCTGTCCAATTTATTTTCGTTGATTTGAAATTCGTAATTTTGTTAGATAATAATTTTCCTTTAATGGATTCGTAATTTTGCACTTTCGTAAATACATAGCAACACGCGGCTAATCCATATTAAGATATACTTTGGGGCAGATCCACATACATCTGCGTTGGCGCAGCGTATGTGAGATACGCTACGCCGCTGTAACTTACTTTGCTATTCTTTGAATCCTGAAAGAATTCGTGCCGTAAGTTACGGCGGTGTAGTGTATCTCTCGCGGCGTAAGGGCGCGGAATTCAAATGAGGCGAGTAGGGGGCGTGTTTCATTTAAATGAAGCGCGTCCCCGCGCCGAACGAACTGCGCATGCCCCGTCCGTCAAAACTCCCAGGGTGCATTGCTCCAAATGACGTCGCAAGGACGTCATTGTTTTCGACGTGAACGTAAATGGCGTCCAGCCCCATTCACGGACGACTTACGCAAACGACGTAAAATTTTCTAAATTATACGCGGGAACGACGGCCATACTTAACATTGAGTACGCCACCAGATAGCAGCTTTAACTATACGCCGTAAAAAGCCGAACTGAAACGACGTAAAATAATGCGACGGCCGCTCGTACGTTCTTGGATCGTCGGAAATAGCTAATTTGCATACTCGACGCGGAATACGACGGAAACGCCACCCAGCGGCCGCCGGAAAATTGCATCTTAGATCCGACGGCGTACTAAGGCGTACGCCTGTCGGATCTAACACAGATGCCGTTGAATCTTGTTTGGTGGATACCAAAACAAAGATACGACGCGCAAAATTTGAAATTACGCGGCGTATCAACAGATACGCCGGCAGAATTTCTTTGAGGATCTGCCCCTTTCTCTTAAGCCCCGTACACACGGTCGGACTTTTTGCCAACAAACTTCCAAAGGAGCGTTTTCCAAAAAATCCGACCGTGTGTACAAAAGAGATAAGCTGATTGGCTAAGATATTATGTAAGATACATCACTCACTAACTACACTGCCCAGTGCCCATTCGAAAGAACGATACAAGTACACAAATTTACGAACAGACGAAGAAACGGGTTTACAAAACACACGAATGAAAATACGAACAGACAAAGGATTTAAAATACGGAATGCAAATCGTTCGTTATAGATGTAATTTTCATTCTTTTGCTTTTTCGGTGTTTCGTATTTTAGTAAGATTGTCAAATCGTACGTTTGTATTTTCGCTTGTTCGTTATTTTGCTTATTCGCAATTCCGTAATTTTCGTATTTTGGTTCTTTCAGGTTTTCGGATGTTCGAATTGACCTGAATGTACGAATACTAACAAATTCGTACGAAAATCCATTCGTTACGAATGGGAACGCACATGTCTAATCTTTAAACGCACAAGAACTGTAATGGCAACCAAGTCTTAGTCTGTAGGGTTCAATATTGAGTTGGCCCCGCCCTTTGCAGGTATAACAGCTTCACCTCTTCTGGGAAGGCCGTCCACAAGGTTTAGGAGTGTGTCTATGGGAATGGCAAACATGCCAAACATGCCAAACATGCGCCCCCCCACCCAAGATGTATGAGCATTAAGTGGAGCATTAATCTGAATGCTTACCCCTAAGCATAAATCCCCCCTCCTCCCAGTACAAATCCAACCCCTGAAATTATCGCTCTAAGAATAAAAATTTGCCCCACCCCTCCCCCAAATCCCTCAAAAATTCAGCCCTTCTTGCACAACTTCTCTACCCATAAAATGTCCCCTCCTAGTACACATCCCCCCCCCCCACTTCAAATTTCCCCCACTCATCACAAATTTCCCCCAAATTCCCCCACCTAGCACAACTCTTCTTCCCAACCCCCCCTCCCAACATAAATCCCCCTAAATTACCACTCCCCCTCCAAATTTCCCCATCTAGGACAATACTTACCCCCGTGCCACCCCCTAAATCACCTCTCTCAACACAAATCTCCTTGTGGTGCCCCCCCACCTCCCACGATACCCCAATGCCCAGGGCAGCCACCCCTCCTGCCCCACCCCTTGTCCCCACCCTGGCTCCACCTATACCACAATCCTTAGAGCGGAACTAAACCATTCTATCCTTTTCCAGCCAAGGAAGCTGCCATCTTGGTTCGGTTAAGATCAAATTCAACTTGTGCCAGTTATCCTTCACGGCGCGCCTTGAATGTAACGGTTTTGAGGAACAGTTCAAATTGATGGGTTTAGTTCCGCTTTATGTCTTTAAAAACAAACAAAAAACGAGGACCCGAAGCTCCGTTTTATAACGCAAGCCATTTCCCGATGTAATTCCCCCTCTTAAAATCAAATTTATCATTCTATATATCGTACGATTGTAAACGACACGGCGTGCAGGAAATAAGGAGAAATATGAAAACAGTTCAGTTACAACACGAAGCGGTCATTAATATACCATATATCTGTTTCCATGTCGGATAGTCAGACGTTAAATTTGGGGAAACAAGCTGTACTTCTTTGGAAAATGTGCATTGAAGACTTGTAATGGGATCTAGGACTGTGATTTATCCAATACATATATATGTGCATATGTTCATAAAAAAACGATTCCTTTCTTGTTGGCAATAGAAAGAATATTTTATTACATTCTGATTTTTTTTTTTTTTTTTTCGTTTGGGGGCTGAATAATGCAAAACATCTGCACGTTACTTTGGGATTTATATGTTACACTTGTTCAGAATGTAGCTCCTTCTGGCACACGAAGCCACCAGAATACATTTATTAGTAACCCAAGTTTACTCCAAAAAAAAATTCTACTCCCTGGTAGTGATATTCATGAAGTGCAGCCAAACAGCTAAATACACAGATAGAAAAATAGATACACTCACCGGCCATTTTATTAGGTCCCGGGTTGGACCCCCTTTTGCCTTCAGAACTGCTTTCATTCTTCGTGGAATAGATTCAACATGGTGTTGGAAACATTCCTCAGAGATTTTGGTCCATAGTGTCATGATAGCATAACACGGTTGCTGCAGATTTGTTGGCTGCACATCCATGATACCAATCTCCCATTTGGCTGCACATCACAAAGATGCTCTATTGGATGAGATCTGGTGACCATGGTGGAATACAGTGACCTCATTGTCATGATCAAGAAACCAGTGGTGAGATAACTGGAGCTTTGAGACTTGGGGCATTATCCTGCTGGAAGGAGCCATCAGAAGATGGGTCTGGTGACTGTGGAAGGAGCCATCAGAAGATGGGTCTGGTGACTGTGGAAGGAGCCATCAGAAGATGGGTCTGGTGACTGTGGAGCCCATTGGACTACAGTGACCTCATTGTCATGTTCAAGAAACCAGTGGTGAGACGATTTGAGCTTTGAGATTGGGGCATTATCCTGCTGGAAGGGGCCATCAGAAGATGGGTCTGGTGACTGTTGAGACCATTGGAGTACGGTGAACTCATTGTCATGTTCAAGAAACCAGTGGTGAGATGATTGGAGCTTTGTGGCTTGGTGCATTATCCTGCTGGAAGCAGCCATCAGGAGATGGGTCTGGTGACTGTTGAGACTGTAACGGTCAGGGGTTAACACCGTTACGATATTCCATTCCACCAACCCAAGACAGCTTCCGAAACTCCACAATCCAGCAGACAGGACCCATTGGATTTCCCCCCAAAATAACGAGACACAGCTCTGTTCTCTGGTTCAAAACAGAATGACACTTTAATGGTAAACTTAGGCTTTTTTTTATACAGTTGAAAGCATGCTGCAGTAATCAAAGGGACAATGACACACTCCACCCACAAAATCATACAATGGGTGCTAACGAGCCTCCAATACACATTTTTTGGGTAGACTTTCTGGCACCGAATCTACATGAGTTAATTACTATAGCTGACAAGGCAGACGTTATGACTTCAGCTTATCTCACCTGCTATTCAATACACATTCCTTTAGTAAACATAAGTCAGATGTCTGACCTTTAGATTGTGCTAATTCACATCACATATTATCATCAATAGAACTTTCACACAATACAGTTTTAATTAGCATCACACAATGAGAAGGTCTGTAGAAGCCAGGCAAGACTCGTTTACATGATAGTAGCAGACTTAATTACCCCTTAACAGCCTGTGTTCCCACATGAATTAATCAATGTCCTATTGACCTGTTGGGTTCAGAATTAACCACCTGTAATATTTCAAGATATCCTGCAATACATTGTGAATTATCATTGCTGTCCCATCTCATGTAATCCATGAAATCAGTTCTCAGTCATCCTATGCCCCTAGTGGACATAGGATGACCCTAGACACAAGAGTCATTGGTGAAACTAAAACAGGAGTACCCCACATCCTTCAAGAGCCTCTGGGTCCCACGGGCCATACCGTTACAGAGACCATTGGAGTACGGTGACCTCATTGTCATGTTCAAGAAATCAGTGGTGAGATGATTGGAGCTTTGTGGCGTGGTGCATTATCCTGCTGGGAGGAGCCATCAGGAGATGGGTCTGGTGATTGTGCAGGCCATTGGAGTACGGTGACCTAATTGTCATGTTCAAGAAACCCAAGTGGTGAGATGATTGGAGCTTTGTGGCATGGTGCATTATCCTGCTGGAAGCAGCCATCAGGAGATGGGTCTGGTGATTGTGGAGGCCATTGGAGTACAGTGACTTCATTGTCCAGTGGTGTGATGATTTGAGCTTTGATATATGGTGCATTATCCTGCTGGAAGGAGCCATCAGAAGATGGGTCTGGTGACTGTGGAGGCCATTGCCGTACAGTGACCTCATTGTCATGGTCAAGAAACCAGTGTTGAAATATTTGGAGCTTTGTGACTTGGGGCATTATCCTGCTGGCCATCAGAAGATGGGTCTGAGGACTGTGGAGGCCATTGGAGTACAGTGACCTCATTGTCATGTTCAAGAAAGCAGTGGTAAGATCATTGGAGCTTTGTGACTTTGGGCATTATCCTGTTGGAAGGAGCCATCAAAAGATAGGTCTGGTGAGTGTGGAAGGAGCCATTAGAAGATAGTTCTGCGGACTGTGGAGGCCATTGGAGTACAGTGACCTCATTGTCATGTTTAAAAAAACAGTGGTGAGATGATCGGAGGTTTGTGACTTGGTGCTGGAAGGAGCCATCAGAAGATGGGTCTGAGGACTGTGGAGGCCATTGGCATACAGTGACCTCATTGTCATGTTCAAGAAACCAGTGGTGAGATGATTTGAGCTTTGTGGCTTGGGGCATTATCCTGCTGGAAGGAGCTATCAGAATATGGGTCTGGTGACTGTGGAAGGAGCCATCAGAAGATGAGTCTGGTAACTGTGGAGGCCATTGGAGTACAGCGATCTCATATTATCATGTTCAAGAAACCAGTGGTGAGATGATTTGAGCTTTGTGACTTGGGTCATTATCCTGCTGGAAGGAACCATCAAAAGATAGGTCTGGTGACTGAGGAGGCCATTGGAGTACAGTGACCTCATTGTCATGTTCAAGAAAGCAGTGGTGAGATGATTGGAGCTTTGTGACTTTGGGCATTATCCTGTTGGAAGAAGCCATCAGAAGATGGGTCTGGTGACTGTGGAAGGAGCCATTAGAAGATAGTTCTGAGGACTGTGGAGGCCATTGGAGTACAGTGATCTCATATTATCATGTTCAAGAAACCAGTGGTGAGATGATTTGAGCTTTGTGACTTGGGCCATTATCCTGCTGGAAGGAGCCATCAGAAGATGGGTCTGATGACTGTGGAAGGAGCCATCAGAAGATGAGTCTGGCAACTGCTGAAGGAGCCATCAGAAGATAGTTCTGAGGACTGCGGAGGCCATTGGCATACAGTGACCTCATTGTCATGTTCAAGAAACCAGCGGTGAGATGATTGGAGCTTTGTGGCTTGGTGCATTATCCTGCTGGAAGGAGCCATCAGAAGATTGGTCTGGTGACTGAGGAGGCTGAGGAGGCCATTAAGATTTGTTTTACCCTTATGCGTGAAGGGGTTAGGGAGCTTTCACTGGAGACTACAAGTGGCTGTGTCAACACACATTATGCAGTAGACATGTGCGGTTTGTTTTGTTCCGAATGAAAATTCAGACAAATTTTTGTTATTCGGAAATTCGGACGTATCCGAATTTCCGAACTCGAATAGTACCGAATTTGAACTTATCCAAAATAACTAAAAAAATTGAAAATTCAGACGGAATTCGAATTCGAATCGTTTTCAAAGTCGAATCGTTTTCGAATTTGAAAACTTTTCGAATTCAAATAGTTTTCCAATTTCCAAAGAGAATTAAATAGTATACAAAATAAAGGAATAGAATAGAAAAATAAATAAAATAAAATAATTTAAATCATAATAAAAATAAATCATTTTTTTCTATTCTTTTTCTATTTTATTATTTTTGGAAAATGGAAAACTATTCTAATTCGAAAACTTTTTGAATCGATTTGAAAATGAATAAACAAAACAAATTCCGAAAACAAAATAAACAACATTTTCACCCCCTTCCTGCACAGGCCAATTTTCAGCTTTCAGCGCTGTCACACTTTGAATGACAATTGCGCGGTCATACTACACTGTACGCATATGACATTTTTATCATTTTTTTTCCTCACAAATAGAACTTTATTTTGGTGGTATTTGATCACCTCTGCGTTTTTTCTTTTTTTTTCTTTATGAATGTCAAAGGGTTTTTAGCAAACTAAATGCCATTCAGTTACAGTTCACATCTACTGTTGGAATAAACATTTTCAGAAAACATCTGCGTTTTATAGCGTTGTTAAATTTTTTACAATCATTTATATCTTATTTACTTAAATTGTCATCAAATTGAATAAAAAAGCCTGAGCTTTATTGGACTGTTATTATGTTGTAGTTGTGCTACTGTTATAATTACTATTATTATTATTGCTATTATTATTATTATTATTATTATTATTATTATTATTACTATTATTATTATTATTATTATTATTATTATTACTATTATTATTATTATTTAATTCTTTTTACAACATTTTAATCTCCCAGAGAAGAGTTGCAGCGTAGGAAGACAATAGTTGTTCGGAGTGATCCCAGCCTCGGGACACACTCACTCGTTTGTTTTTATGGAACAATAAAAGTTAATTATTTTCCTGATGACAAGATAATTCAGATGACTATCAAAACAAAGGATTTGTGTTCAAAGGAATGCAGATGGCTGAGAAGTAGATTGTACACACATGGCAATGTTCCAGGGCTGAGCTGACACACAACCCTCTCTTGTGTTTGGAAACAGACATTGGTTGTCACCATCTCCGGGAAATGTTGCTTTGACATTTTCATTGGAAGCTTCGGCACAAATAATTGGTGTTGTGAATATATGAGAAGCCAGATAATGGCTGGAGAGCATCTTTTTTTTTTTTTTTTGGCTTTGGCCATAGGCCAGGTACAATCCAACCACCAAAATGTATTTTAAAATGTTTTTTTAAATTACAATTATTGTCATAATTAATATTATTAGTAGTAATATTATTTGTATTGTTATTTGCATTATTATTTTTATTAAAAATAAATTATATGCAGTGCCTTGACAAAATTATTCATAATATAATAGTAATAATAATAATAATAATAATAATAATAATAATAATAATATAATAAGAAGAATTATAATAGTTTTTATTATGAAGACGATAATGATGATGTTTTTGGTATATACATTTATTACATTTGGCACATGCTTATTATTACTATTGTTGTTATTATTATTTTTTTTCATATTTAAATCTTTTATTTTATTTTTCTTTTATGGTAAGGTTCACAGAAGGTTCACATATCTTATACAATGGATACATAATCATATAGTTCTTATCACTACACACTTATGATGGGCTAGCAAATAAACAGGTGGGGATTCAGAAACTTAAGAAGAATAAACCAAAAGCAGTACCTCCCCGGTCCTCTTGCTCTATTCCCAAGCCCGCCTGCCTTTTATCAGTAACTTCTTTTCCCGTTTCCTAGTACCACTGTATTGACCTCACACTTCTTCCTCCCCTCTGTTCCCTTGTCCATTCCTATACCCCACCTAACCCCCCCTTAAACCTAGAATCAACATAATCCTCAACAAAACAAAAAAAAAAGAGAAAACCCCGCCAACCCCCTCCCCTCCTCTCCCTCCCCTACCTCGCCGGAGACGGACGGATCCTCCCTTACTTCAACCCTTCGGCCTCTCCCTTTTCACTTCTACCCAAAAAGGAATCTTCTCTCCCCTATCTATTCCACCAGTAATCTCTTCCCCTCTTCCGTACTCATAAACTGATTCCAACCTGTCCAAGTTTCTACATACTGTTCCCTTTTGTTCCGGGCTGAGAGGATCAGATCTTCTATGGCTCCAGTCTCTCTCACTCTATTGAGCCATCTCGCAATAGAGGGTGATCTACTGTCTCTCCATTGTAATGTTATTCCATTTCTGGCAGTATTTATCATGTGACATATCACCATCTTTTTGTACTCTCGCACTGGGATTTGTGAGCAATGGAGCAGAAAAAAAGCTGGATCCTCCGGAATCTGGTATTCCGTAAATTTTTGAACAATTCTCTGGACTTCCTTCCAGTAATCTCTTACTTTTGCACAGGACCAAAATATATGCAGCAAAGTTCCCTGCTCCACACCACATCTCCAACAATACTCTGAGTAGCCTTTAGAAAATTTATGTAACCTTACTGGTGTATAATACCATTGGAACAATAGTTTATAATTGGATTCCTGTATTCGCGTAGATATTGAGGAGTTTAGTGCTAAGTGAATTATGTGTTTACGTTGAGTCTGTGAGAAATTTCTCCCCAGATCTCTTTCCCATTTCCCCAGTCCCGGCAACTCAAAATCCTCCTGAGGGGAATTCAATAGTCTATACATCTTTGAGCTCACTCTTTGTATTGGTTCCTCCTCGTCGCAGTATTGTTCAAATTTTGTTAGTTGTCGCCGAAAATTAGATGGTTGTCCCAGGGATCTTAAAAAGTTGCTTATTTGAAATGCTTGCCAAAAGGATAACTCATAATTCCCTCCTCTCTTTGTTAGGGCCTCCAATGATGGCCACTTACCAGTTTGCAGAAAATGTGATACCTGTACTTTACCCCTTTGTTTTAATTTATTAAAAACTGCTCCTGCTGTACCTGGTATGAAGCCTGGGTTCCCTAATATAGGGAACAGGGGAGAACACTTCGATGAGAATTTTGGATTTTTACATATTTTAGCTGCGATTGACAACGTTGGGCCAATTATGGGATGTTTCTTCATCTTACTTGGCAATAACTTATAACACCAAGGGGCTCTACTTAGTGCTATTGGACAGGTCTGCTGTTCTACCTCAACCCACCTTTTATATAATAACAGTGTTGTTATTATTATTATTATTATTATTATTATTATTATTATTATTATATAATTATTAATAATAATAATAATAATAATAATAATAATAATAATAATAATAATAATAATAATAAAATAAGAAGAAGAATTATAATAGTTTTTATTATGAAGATGATAATGATGTTTTTTTTTTTTTGTATATACATTTGGCACATGCTTATAATTACTATTGTTATTATTATTATTATTATTATTATTATTATTATTATTATTATTATGATGATGATGATGATTGTTGTTTATATATATATATATATATATTTTCACTTTTCACTTTTGTGAGATACTGTATAAAACACACACACACATTTGCCACATGCTTATTATTACTATTGTTGTTTTTATTTATTATTATTATTATTATTATTATTATTATTATTAATTAATTATTAGTAGTAAAATTATTATTTTATTATTATTATTATTATTATTATTAATAATAATAATAATAATAATAATAATAATAATAATAATAATAAAATAAGAAGAAGAATTATAATAGTTTTTATTATGAAGACGATAATTATTATTTTTTTTTTTGTATATACATTTGGCACATGCTTATAATTACTATTGTTATTATTATTATTATTATTATTATTATTATTATGATGATTGTTGTTCTTCTTATTTTTTTATTTATTATTTCTAAATATATATTTGGCATGTGCTTATAACAGTATTCACCTTATAAAAGCTCAAGGTATGTATATATATATATATATATATATATATATATATTTTTTTTTTTTAATGAACCATTACTATTATTATTATTATTATTATTATTATTATTATTATTATTATCATTCAGGGTTTATATATTGCCAATAGTTTATGCAATGCTTTTCAATATAAACCATATATGAGAACATTTTTAAAAATGTTAATTGCGTATATGCTAAATAGACCCTTTTATTAGGCCACTCATTTATTCCACAATCTTCCCATAGGATTAGAAAATATGTCCATTTAACTTATTTTTTTTATGCATTTTTATTCATAATGTCATTTACCAGTAAATTCCTCCCTTATGTAGACAATCAAAAGCCCCGAGGCGTCTGCTGGGTGCCGCCATCTTGGGATGTGATGTCAGCAGCTCCAGCAGACTCAGATCTGTCACTCAAGTGACACTTTATAGTATTTCCCTGGCAGCTACTTTTTTTGTGTAGGGTGGGGGAGGGTCAGCGGAGCTGGGCCGGCACAGTTAGTAATGAAACACTCCCAGAAGAGGAAAGGGCTATGACACATAAGGAGGGAGGGGGCTGCACTGGGGAACTTACTCTTTCTTGAGTAGCTAAATTTAAGAGCTACTTTTAGGTCACATTGGAAGTGATTTTTTTTTTTTTTTTATGCAATAAAAAAAAAAACAATCATTATTGAATCTCTGTATTATTAACCGTTTCCCGGCCGGCTCACGTACTTTTACTGCTGCAGAATGGTGCTCCTGGGCGAAATCCCATACGGGTACAGCTTTGCCCAGGAGAGCCGCCAGAGGGCACGTGCGAGCCGCCGGAGGCCCCCGCTGCACAGCAGGGGACCCGATGCGCGTGGTCGGTGGGCACAATCGCCGCCGGCCACACGCGATCGCATGCGCGGGAGACAACGCAGGGATTTGTGTGTGTGTAAACAAATCACACAAATCCTGTCAGGGGAGAGGAGACAGATTGTGTGTTCCTAATAAGTTGGAACAACGATCTGTCTCCTCCCCTAGTCAGTCCCATCCCCCCCACAGTTAGAACACGCTGAGGGAACACCCATGTACCCCTTTGATCGCCCCCTAGTGTTAATCCCTTCTCTGCCAGTGACTTTTATCCAGTAATCAGTGCATATTTATAGCACTGATCGCTGTATAAATGTCAATGGTGTCAAAAGTGTGTCAAAAGTGTCCGATGTGTCCGCCATAATGTCGCAATACCGCTAAAAATCGCAGATCACCGCCATTACTAATAAAAAAAATAATAATTAGAAAAATTCCCCAAATCTTTCTCATAGTTTGTAGACGCTATGGGCCAGATTCATGAAAAATTGCGGCGGCGTAACGTATCCCCTTTACGTTACTCCGCCGCAAGTTTTCGTCGTAAGTGCTGGATTCACAAAGCACTTATGTGTAAACTTGCGGTGGCGTAACGTAAATCTGTCCAGCGCAAGCCCGCCTAATTCAAATGGGGCGTGTGTCATTTAAATTAGGCGCGCTCCCGCGCCGAACGTTCTGCGCATGCTCCGTTTTGAAATTTCCCGCCGTGCTTTGTGCGAAATGACGTCGCCCCGACGTAATGTTTTGAATGGCGACGTGCGTAACGTACTTTCGTATTCACGGACGACTTACGCAAAAAAAAAATTTTTTAATTTGACGCGGGAACGACGGCCATACTTTAACATGGCTGGTCTAAATATAAGCCATGAAATAGCAGCCGTAACTTTACGACGGGAAAAGCCGACTAGCGACGACGTAAGAGAATGCGACGAGCGCGCGTAGCTTTGTGGATCGCCGTAAACAGTTAATTAGCATACCCGACGCTGAAAATGACGCAAACTCCACCCAGCGGGCGCCGAAGTATTACACCTACGATCCGAAGGCGTACGAAGCCGTACGCCTGACGGATCTTTGCCAGAAGCCGTCGTATCTTGGTTTGAGGATTCCAAATCAAGATACGACGCGGCAAATTTGAAAATACGCCGGCGTATCAGTAGATACGCCGGCGTATTACTGCTGTGAATCTGGCCCCATAACTTTTGTGCAAACCAATCAATAAACGCTTATTGCGATTTTTTTTTTACCAACAATATGGAGAAGAATACGTATCGGCCTTTTTTTCATTCAGGGGATATTTATTATAGCAAAATGTAAAAAAATATTTAAAAAAAATGTCTCTCTTTTTTTTGTTTATAAAATAAAAATCGCAGAGGTGATCAAATACCAAAAGCTCTATTTGCGAGGGGGAAAAAAGGATGCAGATTTTGTTTGGGTACAACGTCGCACGACCGCGCAATTGTCAGTTAACCACTTAAGGACCCCTTCATGCCGATATACGTCGGCAGAATGGCACGGCTGGGCACAATCACGTACCTGTACGTGTCTGTTTAGGCCCAGCCGCGGGGTTGCGAGCGTGTCGCCGCCGGCGCGCTCGCAACCCGGTCCGAAGCTCCGTGACCACGCCCGCAGGACCCGTGGACCCGAACGCCGCCGGTGTCCCAAGATCGGTCACCGGAGCTGAAGAACGGGGAGAGCCGTATGTAAACACAGCTTCCCCGTGCTTCATTGTGGCAATGTCACTGATCGTGTGTTCCCTGATATAGGGAAAGACGATCAATGACGTCACACGTCCAGCCCCACCCCCCCTACAGTTAGAAACACACATGAGGTCACACTTAACCCCTACAGCGCCCCCTAGTGGTTAACGCCTAAACTGCAATTGTCATTTTCACAGTAAACAATGCATTTTTATAGCACTTTCCCAAAATGGTCCCAAAAATGTGTCAAAATTGTCCGAAGTGTCCGCCATAATGTCGCAGTCACGAAAAAAAAATCGCTGATCGCCGTCATTAGTAGTAAAAAAAAAATATTAATAAAAATGCCAAAAAACTATCCCCTATTTTGTAAACGCCATAAATTTTGCGTAAACCAATCGATAAACGATAAATCTGCAGAGGTGATCAAATACCAATAAAAGAAAGCTCTATTTGTGGGGGCAAAAAAACATCAATTTTATTTGTGTACAGCGTCGCATGACTGCGCAGTTGCAATTTTTTTTGGACAAAAGTGAAGTTGCCCTTTAAGGTTGCATGTATTGGGCAGTTTTAATCCCTCCTGGGGGGGGGGGGTCAATATTCCAGAGGTCAAGTGGATGTGTTATATAATTTTTTATATTTTTTTTATTATTTGCAATAATTTTTTCAGACAAAAGTTGTATGTATTGGGCAGGTTTAATCCCTCCCCGTGGGGGAGGGGGGGGGGTCAATATTCTGGAGGTCAAGTGGATGTGTTATATATATTTTTTTAAAATAGATATATGTATAGATATACGTTTTTATTTTGTTATTTGCAAATTTTTTTCGGACAAAATTAGAGTTGCCCTTTAAGGTTGTATGTATTGGGCAGATTTAATCCCTCCTGGGGGGGGGGGGTCAATATTCTGGAGGTCGAGTGGATGTGTTATATATATATTTTTATAATTTTTTTTATTATTATTATTATTATTATTTACAATTTTTTTTTTGCAGTCAAAAGTGGAGTTGCCCTTTAAGGTTGTATGTATTGGGCAAATTTATTCCCTGGAGGTCAAGTGGATGTATATATATCTATTTATTATTTGCAATTTTTTTCGGACAAAAGTGGAGTTGCCCTTTAAGGTTGTATGTATTGGGCAGATTTAATCCCTCCCAAGGGGGGGAGGGTTCATTATTCCGGAGGTCAAGTGTATATTTTTATAATTTTTTTTTTATTATTTGCTATTTTTTTCCGGACAAAAGTGGAGTTGCCTTTTAAGGTTGTATGTATTGGGCAACTTTATTCCCTCCCGGGAAAAGTGGAGTTTTAAAGTTGTATGTTTTATACATATATATATATATATATATATATATATACATACACACACACACATATATATGTATATTTATTATTATTTGCAATTTTTTCCGGACAAAATTAGAGAGTTGCCCTTTAAGGTTGTATTATTGGACAGATTTATTCCCTCCTGGGGGGGGGGGGGGTCAATATTCAGGAGGTCAAGTGTATGTGTTATATATATATATATTATTTGCTATTTTTTTCAGACAAAAGTGGAGTTTTAAAGTTGTATGTCATATATATACTGTATATACATACTGTATACAGTATATATTTTATTATTTTCATTTTTTTCCAGACAAAAGTGGAGTTGCCCTTTAAGGTTGTATGTATTGGGCAGATTTAATCCCTCCCGGGGGGGGGGGGGTCATTATTCCGGAGGTCAAGTGTATATTTTTATAATTTATTTGTATTTTTATTATTTGCTATTTTTTTCCGGACAAAAGTGGAGTTGCCTTTTAAGGTTGTATGTATTGTGCAACTTTATTACCTCCCAGGGGGGGGGGGGGGGGTCAAAGTTCCGGAGGTCAAGTTGATGAATATATATTTATTTATTATTTGCTATTTTCTTCAGACAAAAGTGGAGTTTTAAAGTTGTATGTTTTTAATTGTATATATATATATATATATATATATATATTATATATTATTATTATTTGATTTTTTTTTCCGGACAAAATTAGAGAGTTGCCCTTTAAGGTTGTATGTATTGGGCAGATTTAATCCCTCCTGGGGGGGGTCAATATTCAGGAGGTCAAGTGGATGTGTTATATATATATTTTTATTTATTATTATTATTTGCAATTATTTTTTCGGACAAAAGTGGAGTTGCGCTTTAAGGATGTATGTATTGGGCAGATTTAATTCAATATCCTGGAGGTCAAGTGGATGTGTTATATTATTTGCTATTTTTTTCAGACAAAAGTGGAGTTTTAAAGTTGTATGTCATATATATATATATATATATATATATATATATATATATATATATATATATATATATATATATATATGTATATATATATATATATATATACATACTGTATACAGTATATATTTTATTATTTGCATTTTTTTCCAGACAAAAGTGGAGTTGCCCTTTAAGGTTGTATGTATTGGGCAGATTTAATCCCTTCCCGAGGTCAAGTGTATATTTTTATATATATATCTTTTTTTTTTATTATTTGCTATTTTTTACCGGACAAAAGTGGAGTTGCCCTTTAAGGTTGTATGTATTGGGCAGCCATGGAGGGGGTTGAAGAAGTTGTAAAGAGTTTGTTTCCCTCGTAGTGTAAAGTAGAGTCTGAAAAATACGAGACGGAGGCGATAGCTCGGCCTTCCAGGAATTGTTTGAAGTTGAACACTAGAAGGCTTGCGAAAAAATCACCCGATTCACAAGTGTCAGCTGTAATAAGTTATAGGTCCTATTGTGGGGGCGCTCAGCCAACACAAACATGAAGACGGCCATTGTATGAAGGTAATACGTTACATTGTGTATGACATGGAAAATTCGACAAACCCGGTAATACAGAGCAGAGCCATTCATGGCGGTAAAGAATGGGAAAGCGCGATCCTGTGATCGATGATAAGCGGACTTCTAGGAATCAGACGTTTGCTTAAGCAAAGCCGCATAACATTCACACCTCAAAGACATCCGAGATCCTGCGCTAAAAATAACGTGTTTATAGATTTTGTCAGATACTTCACAGCGATTGTTACACAACGTTTCAAGGCCAAACATTTTCAAGTGCTTCTTTCACTTAAAAAGTGACAGGTTCTCTTTTAGGGGCTAGAAGGGGGTTTGCACGTGCACAGTGTGTTGTTGTGCCAGACGTGGGTGAATAAGGTGAAGAGTGGGCATACTTACCTTTCCAGTGCTCCCCTAAAGACCAGTTCCTTCAATGAGTCTTGATGTTGCCCACAGGTCATCAACCACTGATCTACTGCATCTGGGGCAATTTCCCTCCTGCCCACTCCTTGTCCCGGCTCTGGACGTATACTTACCTCTCCAGTGCTCCCCTGAAGCTCAGTTCCTTCAAGGAGTCTGAATGTTGCCCACAGGTCACCAACCAATGATCTGAAATACATGCAGTGCCAGACCCCCACTGGTGCATCTCCTGATCACTCCTTGTCCCGGCTCTGGACCTATATTTGCATTGACAGAAACCCCGCCCCCCGCGCTGGTGCATCTGGGGCAACTTTCCTCTTGCCCACCCCTTGTCTTGGCTCTGGACGTATACTTACCGTTTCAGTGCTCCCCTGAAGCTCAGTTCCTTCAAAGAGTCTGAATGTTGTCCACAGGTCACCAATTACTGATCTGAAGTGTGCTTGCAGTGACAGGGCACCCCCCCCCTCCTTGTTCCGGCTCTGGACGTATACTTACCGTTTCAGTGCTCCCCTGAAGCTCAGTTCCTTCAAGGAGTCTAAATGTTGCCCACAAGTCACCAACCACTTATCTGAAATGTGTATGCAGTGCCAGGCCCCCCCGCTGGTGCATCTCCTGATCACTCCTTGTCCTGACTCTGGATTTATACTTGCAGTGACAGAAACCCCGCCCCCCGCGCTGGTGCATCAGGAGCACTTTCCTCTTGCCCACCCCTTGTCTTGGCTCTGGAAGTATACTTACCTTTTCAGTGCTCCCCTGAAGCTCAGTTCCTTCAAGGAGTCTGAATGTTGCCCACAGGTCACCAACCACTGATCTGAGATGTGCATGCAGTGCCAGGCCCCCGCTGGTGCATTTCCTGATCACTCCTTGTCCCGGCTCTGGACCTATACTTGCATTGACAGAAACCCCGCCCCCCGCGCTGGTGCATCTGGGGCAACTTTCCGCTTGCCTTGGGTCTGGATGTATACTTACCTTTTCAGTGCTCCCCTTGAAGCTCAGTTCCTTCAAAGAGTCTGAATGTTGCCCACAGGTCACCAATTACTGATCTGAAGTGTTCATGCAGTGCCAGGGTACCCCCCCCCCCTTCACTGGTGCATCTGGGGCAATTTCCATCCTGCCACCCCTTGTCTCGGCTCTGGACGTATACTTACCTCGTCAGTGCTCCCCTGAAGCTCAGTTCTTTCAAGGAGTCTGAATGTTGCCCACAGGTCACCAACCAATGATCTGAAATGTGCATGCAGTGCCAAGCCCCCGCTGGTGCATTTCCTGATCACTCCTTGTACCGGCTCTGGATTTATACTTGCACTGACAGAAACCCTACCCCCCCCCATCATGCTAGTGCATCTGGGGCAACTTCCCTCTTGCTCACCCCTTGTCCCGACTCTGGACTTATACTTACCTTTCCGATCTGGAGTTTGCATGCAGTGACAGAAACCCCCCCCCCTCACTGCTGCATCTGGGATAATTGCCCCCCTGACCACTCCCTTTCCCCGGGTCTGAGCTTATACTTACCTTTCCAGTGCTCCCCTGAATCTCAGTTTCTTCAAGGAGTCTAAATGTTGCCCACAGGTCACCAACCATTGATCTGAAGTGTGCATGCAAGGACAGGGTGCCACTGCCCCACCCCCCACTGGTGCATCTGGGGCACTACCCTCCTGCCCACCCCATATCTTGACCTATACTTACTATTCCAGTGCTCCCTGAAGTCCGGTTCCTTCAAAGAGTCTAAATGTTGCCCACACAAGAAAAAGATACTGAGGTTATGGGTGATAGCTTCAGTCATAACCCCGGTAAACCACTTCCAAACCGCAACGTATGCAGTGCTCAGCATAAATGAGTTCACCTCTTTTGAAAAGTAAGGTTTTAACCACTTAAGGACCGCCTCCTGCACATTAACGTCGGCAGAATGGCACGGCTGGGCACAGGCACGTACAGGTGACCAGGACCAGGACCGCGGGACCAGTGGACCCGATCGCCACTGGAGACCCGCGATCGGTCCCCGGAGCTGAAGAACAAGGAGAGACATGTGTAAACACGGCTTCCTCGTTCTTCACTGTGGCGGCTGCATTGATCATGTGTTCCCTTTTATAGGGGGACACAATCGATGACGTCACACCTATCGCCACACCCCACCACCGGTGGAAAAAAACTTCAGGTCACACATAACCCCATCAGCGCCCCCTTGTGGTTAACTCCCAAACTGCAACTGTCATTTTCACAATAAACAATGCATTTTTAATGCATTTTTTGCTGTGAAAATGGTCCCAAAAATGTGTCAAAATTGTCCGAAGTGTCCGCCATAATGTCGCAGTCACGAAAAAAATCGCTGATCGCCGCCATTAGTAGTAAAATAAATAAATAATAAAAATGCAATAAAACTATCCCCTATTTTGTAAACGCTATAAATTTTGCGCAAACCAATTGATAAACGCTTATTGCGATTTTTTTTTACCAAAAATAGGTAGAAGAATATTTTTTTTTTTTACTAGTTATGACGGCGATCATCGATTTTTATCGTGACCGTGACATTATGGCTTACACATCGGACACTTTTGACACCATTTTGGGACCATTGCCATTTTTTCAGCGATCAGTGCTATAAAAATGCACTGATTACTGTGTAAATGACACTGGCAGTGAAGGGGTTAACCTGTAGGGGGCGCTGAAGGAGTTAAGTGTTCCCTAAGGAGTGATTCTTACTGTAGGGGGGCGTGGCTTGCTGTGACCACTGCTCCTGATGATATAGAACACGATCAGTGACAGTGTCCCTAGGCAGAACGAGGAGATGTTGCGTTTACACTGACATCCCCCCGTTCTACCCCTCTGTGAGACAATCACACGTATGCCCGCGGCGATTGAGTCCGCGGGAGCCACGGGCGCACGCGGACCCGCAACAACCACTTGTTAAAGGGAACGTTCAGTTACGTCCCTCTGCCTGCCCGTGCCATGCTGCAGAACTATATCTGCGTGTGGTGGGCGGCAAGCGGTTAAAGCTTGACATGTTTGGTATCTATTTACTCTGCGTAACATCATCTTTCACATTATATGAAAAAAATTGGAGTTAATGTTCTGCTTTTTTTTTTTTAAATGTTGTTATTTTTTTTTATGCATTTGAAAAAATGCTGCCCAAATACTGTGTGACATAATAAATTGCAAAAACCGTAATTTTATTCCCTAGGGTCTTGCCAAAAAAAATACACACATATATATGTATATATATATATATATATATATATATATATATATATATACAGTCCTCACATTTTCCACTCGCCTAGTGGAAAATTGTTTCTGGCGAGGAGCTGGGCTGCCTGGGAGGGGGGGCATGAGTACCGCCGGCATGCAGGATTGATCGGGAGCTGTTCTCCCATCGATCACCCTAGGGAAAGAGAACATAAGGAAGAGAAAAGCCGAGCGGATAGCCGAGTTTACATTACAATTGCCTCCTCTCTGCTCTGCTCATGGTTACACATAGCCCCGCCTCCTGTGATAGACAGAACATGTCCCAGCATTGGACTGGCATTCTGTCTATCACAGGAGCGGGGTCAGGAGGCGAGGCTATATGTAACCAATGAGCAGAGCGGAGCAGAGAGGAGGCAATTTTAATGTAAACAGCCGGCTATCCGCTCTGTAATGCCCCGGCTTGTCTCTTTCTTCATGCTGAGGGTGCAATGGTGGGCACAGGTAACTGAGGCTGCAATGGTGGGCACATAGGGCTAGACTGGGACAAAAATTTGGCCCTGGACTTCATCCAGACTGGCCAAATTTGACAGGTCTCTCCTATGGCCGCCGGACAACTCCTGCACCCCCCTGGCCACCCAAGCCCCCTCTCCCCCTTCACTAGACACTAGCCGTTCTATTTATTAGAGTAGAACGGCTGGTACTGGTACTCTTATAGGCAGTACCAGTTGGGAAGCTACACATTATTTCACCCGGGGCAAAGAATAAGTTCGGTGCGCCCCCTTTATGGGACAAGATTAGGCAGAAGTGAGAAACTCCCAGACCATAGCTGTTGAGTCAGCTGTCTGTCTCCTCCTCCATGCTCCTCTGTCCCCCCCCCCCTGCTCCTCTGCTCCTCCCCCTGCTTCTTTGTTCCCCCCCGGTGAGCGCTGTAGGGAGGAAGAGGAGGTGAGCGCTGCGGGGAGGGAGAGACAGAGAAGCGGAGGGGGGAGGCGGTCCGCTGTCACTGAAGCCGGCCCACTGAGCCATCGGCCCACCGGGAAACTCCCTGTAGTCCCAATGGCCAGCCCATCCCTGTGGGCACAGGTAACTGAGGCTGCAATGTTTGGGGGGTTCTAAGTAATTTTCTGGCAAAAAAAACCCATAGATTTTTATATATATATGAGACAAATGTCAGAATTGGCAAGTATGAAATCGCCCAAAATAGTGCAGGAACTTTTTTTTTTAAATCTGTGCTAAACTGATTTGAACCACTCCATAGGCACAAACAGTGTGCGACTTGTCATGCGATTTTAAATTGTCAAATCACATGACAAGTTGCACCGGTAAAGTCAACATTGGCCCAGATTCAAGAAGCAATTGCGCCTCTGTAACCATAGGTTACACAGCGCAATTGCTTACTTGCCCCGGCGTTACGAGTGCTCCTGATTCAGGAACATCGTTACACCGACTGCAGCCTAAAATCTGCGTGGCATAAGGCTCTTATGCCACGCATATCTTAGGCTGCATTCTTGCGATGACCGCTAGGTGGCGCTCCCATTGTGCTCAGTGTATAGTATGCAAATTGCATACTAACACCGATTCACAACATTGCGCGAGCCCTGCGTACGCAATTTACGTAGTTTGCGTACGTCGGGTTTCGCGTAAGGTTGCACATCCTAATAGCACGCGCAGCCAATGCTAAAGGATACCCGTCATTCCCGCGTCGCGATATTTGAATGTTACGTCGTTTGCGTAAGTGATTCGTGAATGGCGCTGGACGCCATTCACGTTCACTCTGAAGCAAATGACGTCCTTGCGACGTCATTTGCCGCAATGCACGTCGGGAAAGTTTCCCGACGGAGCATGCGCTCTACGCTCGGCGCGGGAGCGCGCCTAATTTAAATGATTCCCGCCCCCTTACGGGATCATTTACATTTGACGCCCTTACGCAGGGCAAGTTCACACAGCGCCCCCGCAATTTACGGAGCTACTGCTCCGTGAATCGTGGGTAGCGCAGTAAATTTGCGGGGGCGCAGGGCAAAAACGTTGCCCTGTGCCTCCGTAAAAAAGGGGCAAATTCTACCTGAATCTGGGCCATTCTCTACTCTTTTAGTAAGTCGCCCACCCCACCCAGCGCCTCTTCTTCCAGTTGCTCCCATCAGTGGGTCTCACCATATCCGCTTCTGCCATCTAGAGGAAATCTAGGGAACTGCACGGCACACAATAGGCTCTGTGTTCAATTGACAAATAAAACTAATGAGCATTATGAGCGCTCCTGCCAATCGCCATCAAATAATAAAAAAAAACTAAAAACGGCTACAATATGCCTGTTAAATAGGCGTCTGACTCCCCCTACGCCGCGCATTCATTACTTCGCTGAAAATGGTGCTCTTTGTCTAAAATAAGCAGGAAGTCGGCCATAAATCTCCCCCCCCCCCCCCCCCCTTTAAAAGGCACCTGAAGCTTGCGGAACAGATATGTTCCCAATCAGAGGACAGGCAGTAAATACACATTTATAAACAGCACGTTCCCTCGGCTGGCCTGACCTCCGGCTGCAGCGGGGGCACAAAGAGGAAATTTGTTTAGTTCAATAAAAAAAGAAAAAGAAAGAAAAAAGCGCGTGTCGTATATCAATAGAGTATTATTAGCGATGGAAACAATCTAAACTAATGGGCTGTATTGATTTTAATAAAGGAAAGTATGAGGGACTCGAAGATAAGAGCAATTTAGCAGATGACATCTTGCGGGCGAAGGGCTGTTAACTCTTTGTGACACTTTGTAATGGGAAAGCATTTTTTATTTTTATTTTTTACAATTAATTATAAAAAACTTGGACATGGGGGGGGGGGGGGGTGAGTTACTAAAACTGGAGAGTGAAAAATCTGGTGCAGCTCTGCATGGGAGCCAATCAGCTTCCAACGCCAGCTTGTTCAATTAAGCTTTGAAAGCCGATTGGTTTCTTTGCAGAGCAGCACCAGATTTTTCACTCTCCGATTTCAGTAAATGTCCAAGTTTTTTATATTTAAATTGAAAAAAAAAAAAAAAAATCATCGTATTGTGCTCCTTGAGACAAACCACCCCATCATTTTTACCTGTGGGTTATTCTTTGTTCTTCTGGCAGTTGTGGCCTGCGATCTTTCTTGTTTTATCTGACCTTGGTTTGGTATCAAGACATCCCCCAAATTTTCCACTTCTTAATAAATGATTGAACAGCACTGACTGGCATATTCCAGGCGACGGATATCTTTTTATATCCTTTTCCATCTTTATAAAGTTCCATTACCTTGTTACGCAGGTCTTTTGATAGTTCTTTTCTGCTCCCCATGACTGGCATATTTAAGGCTTTGAATATCTTTTTTGTATCCTTTTCCATCTTTATAAACTTCCATTACCTTGTTACGCAGGTCTTTTTTTTTTTTTAAATCTCCTATCAATGGGACTTTTCATTTTTTTTTTTTTAAGTGTATTTTGTGCATGTACTCGAGAGAGGAGCCGGACTGCAGGAGTTGGGAGTAGGCAGGCCTCCCCCAGAGGCAATCTGCCACCCTTCTCCATGCCCCGGGTGACAATGGCGGGTGTGTGAGGTGGTCCTCCCACACAGCCCACCCTACCTGCTCCGCTTTGAAGCCCAACCGGGCAGAGGGACTCCCTATAAGGGAGTGAGAGGATTTGCCCGCTCAACCAGCCCCGTTAGTCCTTCGCCTCTCGTTTTTTAGAGACCGCGTGGTCAAAGTGCGTGCATGTTAACCCAATTTCGAGTGCGTGTAAGTGTGGTGGTTTTTGTGGGAGGGGGGTGGGCGTACGCAGCGCAGGCTTTCCCCGCATAGCACACCCACCGGGAGCCGGGCTGAAACCACCAAACTCAATTCACATGTAGCCGAGAGCGGGATCCGAACCCCTAGCTGCAGAGGTGAATGGCTTGTCAGCGCAGTGCCAATCGCGTTGAGCCACCGCAGCTCCCTACGCAGGCGCAGGTCTTTTGATAGTTCTTTTCTGCTCCCCATGACTCAGTGTCTAGCCTGCTTAGTGCATCCAAACTCATTGACCATTTATACACAGACACCAATTGCAATTTAAAAAGAAATTAACTTTTAATTGCCACTTTAACCTTTATGTGTCACCTTGTGTGTCTGTACCAAGGCCAAACATTCCAGGGGGACAGGGGGGGGGGAGACTTTTCATCAGAGCAATTTGGATGATTTGGGTTGTCATGATTTTAAAAAGGAGCTAAACAACTATGGGCCAGATTCTCAAAAGAGTTACGACGGAGTTTCTCAGGAAACACCATCGTATCTCTGTTTTTGGCCCCGGGTATCTATGCGTCTGATTCCTAGAATCATTTTCGCATAGATACGGCCAAGATCCGACAGGTTTAAGTCACTTAACTTACACCGTCGGTCGGATCTTAGATGTAATTCGACGCTGGCCGCTAGGTGGCGTTTACGTTCAGTTCTCATTTGACTATGCAAATGAGCCTGATACGCCGATTCCCGAACGAATTTGCACCGCGTAGTAGTCGTTTACGTAGTTTCCGTAAGCGTAAGGTTACCCCTGCTTTATGAGGGGTAACCTTACGCCAGTCCGCCGTATGCCATGTTAAGTATGGCGTCGGGTCAGCGTCGTCTTTTTCCGTCGGTTACGTCGTTTTACTAAGTCGTCCGCGAATGCGACTTTACGTCAATGACGATCACGTCGGCGTCATTGACATTTTCCGTAGTGAGCTGGAGCATGCGCACTGGGCTATTTTTCCGCCCGGCGCATGCGCAGTTCGATCGGCGCGGGGGCGCCCTTAATTTGAATACAAGCCGCCCCCTGTGAATTACACGGCCATACGCCGGGCCATTTACACTACGCCGCCGCAAATTACGAAGCAAGTGCTTGGAGAATACGGCACTTGCTCCAGTAAGTTGCGGTGGCGTGGTGTAAATGGCTTACACTACGCCAACGCCGATTCTTTGAGAATCTGGCCCTATGTTATAAGAAATGGCTTCATGGGATCCTTAACTGCTTGCCGCCCGCCGGCCGTCAAATGACAGCTGGACGGTGTGGCTCTTGTTCTGGGCGGACATCGTATGATGTCCTCACCTTCCCAGGCCACTAGGCGACGCACGCGTCACTGGGAACCCGATGCCCGGCAGCCGCAATGTCCGCCGGGCACCCGCGATTGCCCAGTAACGGAGCAGGACCGTGGATCTGTGTGTGTAAACACTCAGATCTACGTCCTGTCAGGTGAGAGGAGAAGGTGTCTTCCTTGTACATAGGGACACTAATCGGTCTCCTCCCCTTGTGAGTCCACTCCCCCTACAGTTAGAATCACATATTTAACCCTTTGATCGCCCCCTAGTGGTTAACCCCTTACCTACCAGTCCCAGTTATACAGTAATCAAAATAGTGTCAAAATCGTCCGATATGTCCGCCGCAATATTGTAGTCACGATAAAAATCACAGATCGCCGCCATTACTAGTAAAAAAATAATAATAATAAAAATGCTATAAACCTATCCCCTATTTTGTAGACGCTAAGGCCCAGATTCACAGAGTGACCAATGTACGCTACACCAACGCAGCGCAGAGAGGCAAGCAATGCATTCAGCAAGCCAGTGCTCCCAACGCTGCGCCAGCGTGGCGTGGGATTCAAAGGCGTACGCCGGCGTAGGTGGAAGTGGGCGTGACCCATGCAAATGAGGCGTGACCTTATGCAAATGATGGGCCAAGCGCCAGACAGATACGTATCACGAACTGTGCATGTGCTGTGACGTGGACGCATCCCCCTGCGTCAGAACAACTGCCTAAACTATGCCAGATCACTGCGTACGGCGTGAACGTGGCACCTCCTTTATGGGGAATAACTTTACGCCGGACATACAACTTACGCGCACCTCGCGTAGCCTGCATCGGGCGCGCGCAGGTTCGTGAATCGCCGTATTTCCCTCATTTGAATATTTGAATGGCTAATCAATGGGAGCGGCACCATGCGCCCAGCCTAAATGTGCGCCCACCCTACGCCGTCGTAAACAAGCTACGTCGGCGGGGTGTAGCCTGGTTTTAGGCGCAAATCTGTTTGTGGGTCTGGCACGCAGATACGACGGCGCACATTTGCACTTACGTCGGCGTAACTTTATACGTTTTTAGCCAAAAATATGTAGAAGAATACGTACCGGCCTAAACTGAGAAATGTTTTATTTTTTTATTTATATTTTTTGGGGATATTTATTATAGCAAAAAGTAAAAAAATATTGTGATTTTTTCAAACTTGTCCCTCTTCTTTTGTTCATAGCTCAAGAAATAAAAACCGCAGAGGTGATCAAATACCACCAAAAGAAAGCTCTACTTTTGGGGGGGAAATTATAAAAATGTCATTTGGGTGCAGTGTTGCGTGACCGCGCAATTGTCATTCAAAGTGTGACAACGCTGAAAGCTAAAAAATGGCGTGGGCAGGAACGGGGTGAAAGTACCCGGTATTGAGGTGGTTAAGCACTTACTTTTTTTAATAATATTTTTTTTTATAAAAAAAAAAAGGGGGTTGTCATCCGGGGCCCTGGGGACCTCTGGGCCCTTTAATAAAAAAAGGAAAAAATAAATAAAAAAATATATAAAAATAATGTAAAAAAAATGTTTATATAAAAAAAGGGGGTTGCCATCCAGGGCCCTGGATAAAAAAAATTATATATATATATATATATATATATATATATATATATATATATATACACACATATATATATATGTAAATACATTTTTTTTATTAATATTATATATTATATTAAGGAAAAAATAAAAAATTAAATAAATAAATATATAAAAATAATGTAAAAAAATGTTTATAAAAAAGGGGGGTTGCCATCCAGGGCCCTGGATGAAAAAAAATTATATATATATATATATATATATATATATATATATATATATATATATACATTTTTTTTAAATAATATTTATTTTTATTAAAAAAAAAGGGGGGTTGTCATCCGGGGCCCTGGGGACCTCTGGGTCCTTTAATAAAAAATAATAAAAAATTATATTATTATTTTATTTTTTTATAAAAAATAAATAAAAAAAAGGGAAGTTGCCATCCGGGGGCCCTGGGGATCTTCGGGCCCCTGGGGACCTCGGACCCCTTACAAAAAATAAAATAAAAATAAAAAGGGTGTTGCTATCCGGGCCCCTGGGGAACTTTGGGCCCCTTACAGGTGTACTGCCTGTACCCCCCTGATGGCGGCCCTGGACACACCCCGAAAGCTCGTCCATGAAAAATTATATGTTAGCGCAAATAAAAAAAAGTATCACGGACAGTACTCAATCTTCTCTGTCACGATTGCACTAATACGGCTACAATCCCCTCAAGTATGCCAGGGGTATGCAAACTTTTGAGCACAGCTGTATCTATCTCTCTATTAGGCACTTTCTGGTCTCCTATTATGAAGTGGTATTCTAGTCCTCCCTCGGCTCGGACCTCTACCAGCTTGTTACCGGGAAGGCCTGGCTTTCATTACCATTTATTAGGTGTTAAAGGATGGCTGAACAGAGGAAAAGAGTGATCCGTGAACTGATTCTTAGATGATGTGTTCAGCGTCATTCAGAGCCCAGTTTAGTGAACTTATTGCAGCTCATTAGAACTGTCTCAGATCCATCTGAACACCAAGTTTGCCGATTGGAAAAAAAAAACTAATCAAATAAAAATAATTCAAAACGGGACCTGTGATAGTTAATGAGCCCCCAGGACCGGGGGGGGGGGGGATGGGACTTGGGGCAGTTCACTGGTTAGACACATTTACAATAATAAAGGTTCTGTTAGCTTTCTCCGTAAAGTAACCCTAGATGCTGTGACTGAGGCCATTTTGGATAGTCCTCTGCAATGACCAGGACAGAGCCATGGCCGAACACTAGACTCCATGTAGGCAGTGGCGTCACTAGGGTTGGTGTCACCCGGTGCGGTAAAACATGGTGTCACCCCCCCTCTGTCTAGGCTGCCCAGCACCAAGCAGGCAGCACACGGGGCACGGGGCGCACTCCAAACCAGCCCCTGTAAATTATAGTATAGGGCAGTATAGTGGCAGGTTAGGGTAGTATAGAGTGGTATAGTGGCAGGTTGGTGTAGTGGGGTGGTATAGGACAGGTTAAAGTGGTATAGGGCATGTTGGGGTGATATAGGGTAGTTTGGGGTGGTATAGGGCAAGTTAGGGTTGCATAGGGCAGGTTGGGGTGGTATAGGGAAAGTTAGGGTGGTACAGGGCAAGTTGGGGTGGCACAGGGCAAGTTTGGGTGGCATGGGAAAGTTTGGGGTGGTACAGGGCAGGTTGGTACAGGGCAGGCTGTGGTGGCACAGGGCAGGCTGGGTGGTACAGGGCAGGCTGGGGTGGTACAGGGCTGTTTGGGGGGGTACAGGGCAGGCTGGGGTGGTATAGGGCTGTTTGGGGTGGTACAGGGCAGGCTGGGTGATACAGGGCAGACTGGGGTGGTACAGGGCAGGCTGTGGTGGCACAGGGCAGGCTGTGGTGGCACGGGGCAGGCTGGGGTGGTACAGGGCTGTTTGGGGGGTACAGGGCAGGCTGGGGTGGTATAGGGCTGTTTGGGGTGGTACAGGGCAGGCTGGGTGGTATAGGGCTGTTTGGGGTGGTACAGGGCAGGCTGGGGTGGTACAGGGCAGGTTGGGTGATACAGGGCAGGCTGGGGTGGTACAGGGCAGGCTGGGGTGGCACAGAGCAGGCTGGGGTGGTACAGGGCAGGCTGGGATTGCACAGGGCAGGCTGGGCATGTCAGCTAAAAAAAAAAAAAAAACGGGACGGTGTCACCCTCTAGCGGGTGTCACCCAGGTGCGGACCGCACCCCCCGCACCCCCCTAGCAACGCCTCTGCATGTAGGCTACCTCAAGTACAACAGTGAGCAGCAGTACATTTTTATCTACCGAGTGCTTGAACTCTACTGCCAGAGGGCATTTATGGCGGCAATGCTAGTCCTAGACAGACTGGGTTTGCACTGTCCAATAGAAAAGGAGGATGGTAGCAGAGGGGGCAAGGGAACAAAGGAGGCTTGTAGAATTTTTATTATAGGAGGGACAGTCCTTTGAGATGCTCATCTGCCGGCCATCATTGGGGCCCTGTAAGAGCATTTTTGCACTTAACAACAGTTTCAGTAAACCTGCATTCAGTAGAGGTGCAGTAAAGGCAAGGTAAAGTCTTAGCACATGTGCAAGGTAGATGTGGTTCAGATGCTGTAAAGGTTCGGTATAATGCTGTATAGGTACAGTCTAAGCTTTGAATAAGTGCGGTATAGAGTGCAGTATGGGCGTGGTATGGATTGGGTACACTTGGTGGGGGGATGGAGCAGGGCTTTGAAGAGACTGTAGACCAAAAAAAAAACTATTGTCATTGCAACATTTAAATAGTAATTTTCTTACTGGCCAGAATATTTGTTGCAATTTGCAACAATTTCACACCTAATTCTCCTGTTGCCACCGATACAAGGAGAGCATTCATCAGGGAAGCAGCCAAGAGGTCCATGGTAACCAGGGCTTTTTTTCAGGGGGAACTTGGGGGAACTCAGTTCCACCACCTCTGGCTCAGACCCTTTGGTGCCTGCTCACCACAATCACTTGTAAACACAGAAGTCTTGTTTCTGTGTTTACAAGTGACAGCTCTGCACTCTGTGTGTAACCCCCCTGAACTCTACACTCTGTATGTAATGCAATCCTGGTATTTAACCTCTTCCCGCCCGCACGGCGGGTTTTTACAGCCACAACGCGGCTCTTAATTGCCGGGAGGCCGTCAATATCTGGCCTCCAGGCCACGGGGGGCTTGCGCGCACACCTGCCACGTCAGTCAGGTGCCAATGCGCGGGCCTGGTGGCCGCGATGTCCGCCAGGCACCCGTGATCGGCAGTCACGGAGACAGGGACGTGGAGCTCTGTGTGTAAACACAGAGATCCACGTTCTGTCAGGCAGAGGAGACCGATGGTGTGTCCCTTGTACATAGGGACAACCATCGGTCACCTCCCCCAGTCACCCCCCCTCCCCCCACAGTAAGAATGACTAATTAGGCAATACATTAACACCTTCCTCGCCCCCCCTAGTGTTAACCCCTTCCCTGCCAGTCACATTTATACAGTAATCAGTGCATATTTATATCATTGTTCGCTGTATAATTGTGAATGGTCCCAAAAATGTGTCAAAAGTGTCCGATGTGTCCGCCGCAATATCGCAGTCCTGACAAAAATCACAGATCGCCGCCATTACTAGTAAAAAAAAAAAAAATATTAAAGCGGGGGTTCACCCTAAAAAAAAAATTTTTTGCCTACCATGCCATGCAGCATACTAGCGTCAGCTACAGTATGCATTTATTTTATTTTTTTCCGCTGTACTCACTGTTTAATCCGTTTCAGACTCCCTCGGGGAGTAGGCGTTCCTATCAAGAGGGGAACATGATTGACGGCCAGCTATGGCGCGTCACGCTTCCCGGAAATAGCCGAAATAGGACTTGGCTCTTCACGGCGCCTGCACAGTCAGCTCCTAGTCTGTGCGCAGGCGCCGTATAGCGCTGTGAAGAGCCGAGACCTACTCCAGCTATTTTCGGGAAGCGTGATGCGCCATAGCCGGCCGTCAATCATGTTCCCCTCTTGATAGGAACGCCTATTCCCCGCGGGTGTCTAAAACAAAACTATTGGATTAAACTGTGAGTACGGCACAAAAAATAAATAAATAAAGGCATAATGTAGCTGACGCTAGTATGCTGGATGGCATGGTAGAAAGTAGTTTTTTAGGATGAACCTCCGCTTTAATTAAAAAAAAAAAAATGTCATAATTCTATCCCCTATTTTGTAGACGCTATAACGTTTGCGCAAACCAATCACTATACGCTTATTGCGTTTTTTATTTTTACCAAGAAGAATACGTATCGGACTAAACTGAGAAGATTTTTTTTTTTTATTGGATATTTATTATAGCAAAAAGTAAAAAAATTTTTTTTTTAAATTGTCGCTCTATTTTTGTTTATAGCGCAAAAAATAAAAACAGCAGAGGTGATCAAATACCACCAAAAGAAAGCTCTATTTGTGGGAAAAAAAGGATGCCAATTTTGTTTGGGAGCCACGTCACACGACCACGCAATTGTCAGTTAAAGCGACGCAGTGCCGAATCGCAAAAAGGGGCCTGGGTCCTTTACCTGCATATTGGTCCGGGTCTGAAGTGGTTAAAGGCTTAGCTTGATGGACAAATGTCTTAATTCGATCTATCTATGTATCCATGGAACTAAAAGGTAATTTCTCTTTCTCAGCGGAAGGGAGTTATTGTGAAAGGATATGACACGCGACTCTCTATATGCGATTAAATAAATACTAATATGTATTTTAGCGTGTGTGTGATGTGTGAATGAACTCGCCTGGATATACCGCCCTTTACATTACACCCTGGAAGCGGCTCTAAAAGGTGGATGTCATAAACAGCTCAAGGCCCAATTTCTCTCCACTTAATGCAGCCATGCAGGTTAAACACACAAACCGGCTGGAATTATTAACGTGGATTGAAGGCTATTAGCATCAATTCGCCTCCAAATAACAGGCATTAGCGCGCTCGTTACCCCGGCCCTTATCAATTAAAACGGCACATCGCTGTTATTTTCCTAAGGAATCAAATAGTATTTTTTATGGTGATGACTACTTGAGAATGGCGGTGGTCGGACGTTTTCTGCGTCAGCTGATTAAACATGTGTAATTGAATGGCTAATTGATGGGCCCTTTGGGTGCTCGGGATGAGGGGGATGGCACACTGTCTTATGGACCAATAAAATGCTTTCTAGGTTGATAGCACGGATCATAGTTAACCACGGCTTTATTTTCTCAGAAAATAGGTGCAGACCCCCCCAATTCCCCCCCCCCCCACCCCCCCTCAACTGCATCAAATCATGGGTGTGGTAAGACTTCACTAAGAGTGGAAAGGTTTTAAAGGGGCATTAAATACCAGGAGTGAATTACATACAAGTGCAGAGTTCAGGGGGGAGAGAGTTGTTACACACAGAGTTCAGAGGTCTATGCTACGTGTAGAGTTCTGGGGTGCACTATGGCAGAGGGTTCAGGGGTGCGCTGCATACACAGTGCAGGGTTCAGGGGTACTATGCTGCACACAGAGTGCAGAGTTCAGGGGTGTTCTGCATACAAAGTGCAGCGTTCAGGGGTGCAAACAAACAAAAAACAAAACATCAATTGCAGCCTCACTGTGCCCATCAATTGTCGCCACTGCACCATCAAACGCAGCCACTGTGCCCATCAATTGTCGCCAGTGTGCCTATCAATTGTCGACACTGTGCCAATCAATTGTCGCCACTATGCCATCACACGCAGCCACTATGCCATCAAACGCAGCCACTGTGCCATCAAATGCAGCCACTGTGCTTTCAATTGTTGCCACTGTGCCATTAAACGCAGCCACTGTGCCCATCAATTGTCGCCAGTGTGCCCATCAATTGTCGACACTGTGCCCATCAATTTTCGCCACTATGCCATCAAACGCAGCTACTGTGCCATCAAATGCAGCCACTGTGCCTTCAATTGTTGCCACTGTGCCATCAAACGCAGCCACTGTGCCTATCAATTGTCGCCAGTGTGCCCATCAATTGTTGACACTGTGCCCATCAATTGTCGCCACTATGCCATCAAACGCAGCCACTATGCCACCAAATGCAGCCACTGTGCCATCAAACACAGCCACTGTGCCATCAAACGCAGCCACTGTGCCCATCAATTTTCACCAGTGTGCCCATCAATTGTTGACACTGTGCCAATCAATTGTCGCCACTATGCCATCATACGCAGCCACTGAGCCATCAAATGCAGCCACTGTGCCTTCAATTGTCGCCACTGTGCCATCAAACGCAGCCACTGTGCCATTAATTTTCGCCACTGTGCCATCAAACGCAGCCAATGTGCCATTAATTGTCGCCACTGTGCCATCAATTGTTGCCACTGTGCCATCAAACGCAGCCACTGTGCCATTGTCGCCACTGTGCCATCAATTGTCTCCACTGTGCCATTAATTGTCGCCACTGTGCCATCAAACGCAGTCAATGTGCCATTAATTGTCGCCACTGTGCCATCAATTGTCTCCATTGTGCCATTAATTGTCGCCACTGTGCCCATCATTTGTCTCCACTGTGCCATTAATTGTCGCCACTGTGCCCATCATTTGTCGCCACTGTGCCCATCATTTGTCGCCACTATGCCATCAAACGCAGCCACTGTGCCATAAAATGCAGCCACTGTGCCTTCAATTGTTGCCACTGTGCTTTCAATTGTTGCCATTGTGCCATCAAACGCAGCCACTGTGCCCATCAATTGTCGCCAGTGTGCCCATCAATTGTCGAAACTGTGCCCATCAATTGTCGCCACTATGCCATCAAACGCAGCCACTATGCCATCAAACGCAGCCACTGTGCCATCAAATGCAGCCACTGTGCCTTCAATTGTTGCCACTGTGCCATCAAACGCAGCCACTGTGCCCATCAATTTTCACCAGTGTGCCCAGTTATTTTTTTTTATATATGTATATATATGTATATATATATATATATATATATATGTATGTATATATATATATATATATATATATATATATATATATATATATATATATATATATATATATATATATATTTTTTTATTATTAAAGGGCCCTGAGGTTTTTTTTTATTTTTTTATTAAAGGGCCCAAAGGTCCCGGATGGCAACCCCCCTTTTTTTGTAATTTATTTAAAAAAATTATATATATATATATATATATATATATATATATATATATATATATATATATATATATATATATATATATATATATATATATATATTATTAAAGGGCCCCAGGTGGCAACCACCTTTTTAAAAAAAATATATATATTTTATTTTTATTATATTATATTATATATTTGTTTATTCATTCTCAATTCGCGGCAGCCCCCCCCCCCCCCCCGCTTCTCAATTTAAAGCGGCCCCCTAGTTCTCTGCTCCAGGGGGCCCATGCCTAAAGCTGTGTAAGGGGCCTCATAATTCCTGATGGCGGCCCTGACCACAGGTCCATAGATATAGTGGAGACGTGAACTAAACTAAAGAAGCCACCACCTCTAAGGACCGGTAAGCTGTGATATATTCCATTTTTTTTTGCTTTTTGAGTTTCGGGGACTGAGCTCAGTCCCAGTGATTGCACAGTTCAGGATTAGCACAGCAATAAAGGTTTAAATTGCATTAGCTCTTGCATTAGGGAAATACTTGACAGACTTGTATCTCTAAGCCGGGGTCATAAAACTGAGCAAATTGAAGAGTTCCTCAATCTCTTGATGTCGCCTATCAATTAGATGATTACATAGAGCGAAGCCGAGCAAACACAGCCGTGAAAAGCACTCTTTCTGCCCCATTGATTGACGGAATTGATGATACCTCCATCCTTGGTTGCCGGTGCTTCGGCCGCCAGAGGCACTAGGCGTAACAGCCCCATCTCCGTCACTAAGGAACGGCGAACGCAAAGCATCTGCTTGCTAAGCTATCTCAACTGCAGAGCAAACAGAGGCTAACTGACAACACTAATACCCTTCTATAGCGTGCGATGCGCAGTGTCTACATTTATACAGCTAAAACAAATCAATTCTCTATCCCACTTTAAGTGAACCCATGCGTCGGCCATGCAGGGCAAAGCATTAGCAATAGGATAACTATACTTTTGCATAGTTACCCTTTAAGTTACCCCCCGTCCAGAGGCGGCTCTAGGCTTTGTGAGGCCTTAGGCAAAACTTGACATGGGGCCCCACTCACACCCATGATAGGAAAAGAGCCTCTTCCCCACAACCCTGGCCGGTGGTTGTGGGGGTCTGCGGGCAGGGGGCTTATGGGAATCTGGAAGCCTCCTTTAACAAGGCAGCCCCAAGATCCTGCTCTTTAATAACTAAGGGGCGGGGGCCACCCGGGGATGTCACCTGGTGGACCCGCCCCTTGTGACGACACTGACTGAGGGCATGCTGGGTCATTGACGTCACAAGGGGTTGTGTCACCAATATTCACTGGTTGTTAGGGACACTGGCGGCCCCGTTCCTGAGTCAGGGCTCATAACGCTGCCTGATCACGGCAGCGTTAAGGTCCCCTTTTTTTATTAAAATTTTCGTCTGACTTTAGTGAGTGAGTGAGTGACTTGTATAGCACTAACAAATGCAAACTAAATCGCCTCAAGGTGCTTGTATCCGGAGTCGTCTTTGTCCTTCAGAAGAGGTGGGTCTTCAGTTTTTTCCTGAAGGCGCAATGGTTATCTTCCATGCGGATGCTCGTTGGTAGGGCGTTCCACAGCCGTGGACCCTGGACTGCAAATCTTCGTTCTCCTTTCGATTTGTAGCGGGTCTTGGGGAGGCAGAGCAGGTTTTGATTCGTCGACCGTAGGGCCCGTCCAGGGTTGTAGTGTAGTATTTTCTCGCACAGGTATTGCGGGGCTTTTCCTTGTGTGCATTTGTGGGTGAGGCAGAGTGTCTTGAATGTCACCCGATCCTTTACGGTTAGCCAATGGAGGGACTTCAGGGACGGGATGATGGAATCCCACGGCTGCATGCAGGGTGCTGTGTAATGTAAAGGGGTCCAGTGATGCAGGGTGCTGTGTAATGTAAAGGGGTCCAGTGATGCAGGGTGCTGTGTAATGTAAAGGGGTCCAGTGGTGCAGGGTGCTGTGTAATGTAAAGGGGTCCAGTGGTGCAGGGTGCTGTGTAATGTAAAGGTTTTCAGTGATGCAGGGTGCTGTGAAATGTAAAGGGGTCCAGAGCTGTGAAGTGCTGTGTAATGTAAAAGGGTCCAGAGGTGCAATTGTGGACAAAGAGATATCGAAAGATGCAGGGGGCACAGTGGGTGTCTTTACATTTTAACGTGGGGGGGGGGGGGGGCTTTTAACCCCTGCTTGCGGTCGAAGAAAGGGTAAAATGCGACTGTGTATCACTGCTGCCTAAGCGCCCCCCCCTGAAAAAATTTCAGCGGACGCCCATGCTTACATACATTCATAAAAAAAAAAAATTGGATTTTCTATGCATGTGCAGGACAAACAAGGGTCCAGCTGGGGCAGTTTGCAGAAGGAATCTGCATGTTTATCCCCCTGTGGGCCAAGCAGCATGGGCAGGTGAGTTTAAATGTGGGGGGGGGGCGTCTAACATAAAGAGCAAATATAGGAATCTACAGTTATCATTCAATTGTCCACCACTAGTACTACTCGGTGCCGATCCTGACCTCCCTGGGGCCCTATGCAAAATGACATGTCACAATAAAGTTGAGAAGCGGGGGGGGGGCTCCTGTCAGAAATGACATCTTACACTTACATTAAAGTGAGAAGCGCGGGGGGTGCTGACTTATACCTCTTCTCCCATGCAGCCAGCGAGTTGAGAAGCGGGGTGAGGGGCCAAAAATGACTTCTCACCAGGCGGGGGCCTCTAGTAATTTGGGGGGCCCTCTGCAACTTTGCGGGGCCCTAAGCGGCTTGCATAGTGAGCCTATAGAGCGGATCGGCCCTGGTACTACTACTTAATTGCCTGGCTCATCACCAGTAATCATGCTCATCTTCTGCTCTGTCCACCAGGGGATAATTAGGACCCTTTCACACTGAGGCATATTTCAGGCGTTTTAGCACTAAAAATAGCGCATTAATAACGCCTGAAATATTCCTGCCCCAGCATTCTCAATGTGAAAGCCTGAGATGCTCTGGCAGGAGGAAAAAAAATCTCCTGCAAGCAGCATCTTTGGAGCCGTGAGAGGAGCAGTGTGTATACCGCTCCTTCCAATTGAAAATAATGGGACACCGCGGTAATACCGCCGGCAATGCACCCTTCGGCCACTAGCGGGGGTTAATCCCGCTGATTCCCGCACAACTAGAGGCCGAATACCGCAATTCCCATGGTACCTTGCTGCCTGCAAGCTGTGATTCCTGTACTGACTCCGTTCCTCCTTTCAGCACCTTTGTAGTTCAGAAGGCAGGTTCTGTGAAAGGTGTGACACAGCAGTGCCTTGCCACAGTGCAGAGTGACTACGTGTCACAGAATTCAAGAAAGTAAAAGTGTGGAAATCTTCGCAAAGTAAGTTTAAAGGGCCAGATTCAGATAGACCAGCAGATCTTTAGATCCGCGTAATCTATCTGATTTAAGATCCGCCGCCGCAAGTTTTAGAGGCAAGTGGGTAATTCACAAAACACTTACCTCCAAACTTGCGGCGGCGGACCGTAAATCCCCCGGCGGAATTCAAATTCCGCGGCTAGGGGGAGTGTAGTATTTAAATCAGGCGCGTCCCCACGCCGATTTAAATGCGCATGCGCCGTCCGCAAATTTTCCCGGCATGCATTGCTCCCAATGACGTCACTAGGACGTCATTGGTTTCGGCGTGAGCGTAACTTGCGACGAGCGGTTTTGTGAATCGAAGTACGCAAACGACGTAGAAAAAAAAAATTTGACGCGGGAACGACGGCCATACTTAACATTGGCTGCGCCTCATAGAAGCAGGGGTAACTATGCGCCGGGAAAACCCTTACGTAAACGTCGTAAAAACACTGCGTTGGGCCCGCGTACGTTCGTGAATTGGCGTATCTCGCTGATTTACATATTCTCGGCGTAAATCAGCGGGAACGCCCCCAGCGGCCATTTTTAAATTGCAGTTAAGATCCGACGGTGTAACACAGTTACACCTGTCGGATATTAGGCATATCTATGCGTAACTGATTCTATGAAACAGGCGCATAGATACGACCGGCCTAACTCAGAGATAAGACGGCGTATCAGGAGATACACCATCGTATCTCTTTGAGAATCTGGCCCATAGACTTCAAGAAAATTGTACAAAAATTGTTCTGTTGACTTCTACTAAGGCTTATCAAGCTTGTATCTAAGTGTTTCCTATGCGTTCTCTTCCAACATTCCTACCAGTCCAACTTTATGTAAGATTTCATTTTTTTTGACTGATTGTACAATTTCTGTCACGTCCAATGGGGTAATTGTGCTTGAACTCTACAAATGTATTCGATCTGAACTTCAAAACAACTCTTTAGAACAATAATGACAATCACCGGGGAAAATAAAGAAAGAGAGAGAAAAGTTTTGGAATTTCACCAAACTATTGCGGTGAACTGTTAGCATTTCCCCCCTTTTCTATCACAATGAATCATCTATGCATTGAAATAATATATTTAAGTTCATTTCATTTTAAAGATATAAAAGCACAGCGTGCCTCTGCGGTTTCTTTGTATGCGGAGATGTACAGCTCATAATGTTTTAATTTCCAAGATCATGACAGCTACGGCGTTCCATTTCTCCTGACAAATCCTAAATATTAAGGTTGATACGCAGTATAATTATATTACTTTTGTGGTTGGGAAGTCGATATTATTATCCATGATTAAGGAGACGTTTTTTAGTTCCTTTGCGGTTTTATCAATGTATGGATTGACTGGTGTATACCATCGGACAGACATCAAGGATATTTTGAGAAGGTTACAATGTATAAGTTACTGCTGTTACTGATAAGAAGGCGAGAGGGATTTTGTATTTCTAATGCCTGGTGGCCATGATTGAGGGCAATATGAAGATTGACTGGCTGGCAGCAAAATACCTCCAACTGGAAATTCCAACTTTCTCTGGGGCAGTTTATGGCCAAATGACCATCAAATAGAATTCCAAGTCGAAGGCCAAGGGACTTTTCCAGAAGGCAGTGGGGTACTACTTTCAGCTTCATGGAAGACTATGGCCTAGTACACACGACCGAGAAACTCGACGGGCGAAACACAACGTTTTGCTCGTCGAGTTCCTTGTGAAGCCGTCGAGAAACTCGACAAGCCAATTTTCTCCATTCCCATCAAGAAAATAGAGAACATGCTTTATTTTTGGCTCGTCGAGTTTCTCGACAGTTTCCTTGACGAAAATGTACACAGGAACGGTTTCCTCGGCAAAAAAATATCTCCCAGCAAGTTCCTTGCTGGTTTTTGCCGAGAAACTCGGTCGTGTGTACGAGGCCTTTGCCTTTCTGTAAAAACTTTCAGGTACCTCCAGGTCATGTTTTGAAGTCATAATAAGCCCTTTTGCAAACACATCATAGGCTTAACGAAGGCAACGCAACTCTATATTACTCAATTCATGACCAATTTTACTGGTATGATTCCTGGTGGCCATGGTTGAGAACAAAATGAAGATTGACTGGCTGGCAGCAAAATAATTCCAACTGAAGTTTCCAACTTCCTCAGGGGCAGTTTATGGCCAAATGTCCACCAAATAGAATGAGGCATCTCCAAGTCAAAGGCCATGGGACTTTCCCAGAAGGCAGTGGGGTATTACTTTCAGCTTCATGGAAGACTACGCTTTTCTGTAAAGACTTTCAGGTACCTCAAGACCATGTTTTGAAGTCATCATAGGCCCCTTTGAAAGCAAAACATAGCTTGACGAAGGTAACGCAACTCTACATATTCAATTTGTTTCCAGTTTGACTGGTATTTCTAATGCCTGGTGCCCATGGTTGAGGACAAAATGAAGATTGACTGGCTGATAGCAAAATGCTTCCAACTGGAAATTCTAACTTTCTCAAGGGCAGTTTATAGCCAAATGTCCATCAAATACAATGAGGCATCTTCAAGTCAAAGACCATGGGACTTTCCCAGAAGGCAGTGGGGTACTACTTTCAGCTTCATTGAAGACTACGCCTTTCTGAATACGCCTTTCTGAATACGCCTTTCTTGCAAGCAAAACGTAGCTTGACGAAAGTAACGCAACTCTATATTACTCAATCTGTTACCATTTTAACTGATATTTTTAATGCCTGGTGGACATGATTTAGAACAAAGTGAAGATTGACTGACTGATAGCGAAATAATTCCAACTGGAATTTCCAACTTCCTCAGGGGCAGTTTATGGCCAAATGTCCACCAAATAGAATGAGGCATCTCCAAGTCAAAGGCCATGGGACTTTCCCAGAAAGCAGTGGGGTACTACTTTCAGCTTCATGGAAGACTATGCCTTTCTGTAAAAACTTCCAGGTACCTCCCAGGTCATATTTTGAAGTCATCATAGGCCATTTTGCAAGCTTGATGAAGGTAATGCAACTCTACATACTCAATATTTCTAATGCCTGGTGGCGATGATTGAGAACAAACTGAAGATTGGCTGGCTGATAGCAAATTACCTCCAACCGGAAATTCCAACTTTCTCTTGTGCAGTTTGTGGCCAAATGTCCATTAAGAAGGGGCATGCCAAGTCAAAGGCCACGGGACTTCCCCAGAATGCAGTAGGGTACTACTTTCAGCTTCATGGAAGACTATGGGCCAGATTCACATAGGTTAGCGGATCTTTAGATCCGCGTAACCTATCTGATTTAAGATCCGCCGCCGCAAGTTTTTGAGGCAAGTGGTTAATTCACAAAGCACTTACCTCAAAACTTGCGGCGGCGTATCGTCAATCCCCCGGCGGAATTCAAATTCCGCGGCTAGGGGGAGTGTACTATTCAAATCAGGCGCGTCTCCGCGCCGATCGAACAGCGCATGCGCCGTCCGGAAATATTCCCAGCGTGCATTGCGACAAATGACGTCGCAAGGACGTCATTGGTTTCGTCGTGAGCGTAACTTACATCCAGCTCTTTTGTGAATCAACTTACGCAAACGACGTAAAATTTCAAAATTCCACGCGGTAACGACGACCATACTTAACATTGGCTGCGCCTCATAGACCCAGGGGTAACTATACGCCGGAAAAAGCCGAACGCAAACGACGTAAAAAAAAAACGCCGGGCAGTTGTTTGTTTCGGAATCGGCGTAACTCCTCATTTACATAATCGTCGCGTAAAAGATAGGGAAGCGCCACCTAGTGGCCGGCCTGGAATTGCAGCCTAAGATCTGACGGTGTAACACATTTACACCTGTCGGATCTTAGGGATATCTATGCGTAACTGATTCTATGAATCAGTCGCATAGATACGACCTGCAAAACTCAGGCCCCATACACACGAGAGGATTTATCCGCAGATACGGTCCAGCGGACCGTATCCGCGGATAAATCCTCTCGAGGATTTCAGAAGATTTCTATGCGATGGCGTGTACACACAATCGCATTGAAATCCGCGCTGAAATCCTCTGCCGATGACGTGTCGCGCCGTCGCCGCTATTATGACGCGGCGACGGGCGCGACGCTGTCATATAAGGAATTCCACGCATGCGTCAAATCATTACGACGCGTGCGGGGAATCCCTTTGGACGGATGGATCCGGTAAGTCTGTACAGACGAGCGGATCCATCCGTTGGAATGGATTCCAGCAGATGGATTTGTTGAGCATGTCAGCAAATATCCATCTGCTGGAAATCCATCCCAGGGGAGATTTATCCGCGGATAAATATCCGACGGAGTGTACACACCATAGAATCTATCCGCAGAAACCCATTTGATGGGATTTATCTGCGGATAGATTCTATGGTGTGTATGGGGCCTCAGAGATACGACGGTGTATCAGGAGATACACCGTCGTATCTCTTTGTGAATCTGGCCCTATGCCTTTCTGTAAAAACTTTCAGGTACCTCCCAGGTCATGTTTTGAAGTCAACATAGGACCTTTTGCAAGCAAAACATAGCTTGACGAAGGTAACACAACTCTACATATTCAATTTGTTTCCAGTTTGACTGGTATTTCTAATGCCTAGTGGAAATGGTTGAGGACAAAATGAAGATTGACTGGCTAATAGCAAAATGCTTCCAACTGGAAATTCTAACTTTCTCAAGGGCAGTTTATGGCCAAATGTCCATCAAATACAATGAGGCATCTTCAAGTCAAAGACCATGGGACTTTCCCACAAGGCAGTGGGGTACTACTTTCAGCTTCATGGAAGACTATGCCTTTCTGACTATGCCTTTCTTGCAAGCAAAACATAGCTTGATGAAGGTAACAAAACCCTATATTTCACAATTCGTTTACCAGTTTGACTGGTATTTCTAATGCCTGGTGGCCAAGGTTGAAGACAAAATGAAGATTGACTGGCTGATAGCAAAATGCTTCCAACTGGAAATTCTAACTTTCTCAGGGGCAGTTTATGGCCAAATGTCCATCAAATAAAATGAGGCATCTCCAAGTCAAAGACCATGGGACTTTCCCAGAAGGCAGTGGGGTATTTCTTTCAGCTTCATGGAAGACTATGCCTTTCTGTAAAGACTTTCAGGTACCTCAAGACCATGTTTTGAAGTCATCATAGGCCCTTTTGCAAGCTAAACATAGGCTTAACGAAGTCAACGCAACTCTATATTACTCAAATCGTTGCCAGTTTGACTGATATTTCTAATGCCTGCTGGCCATGGTTGAGGACAGAGTGAAGATTGACTGTCTGACAGCAAAATAATTCCAGCTGGAAATTCAAACTTTCTCAGGGGCAGTTTACGGGCAAATGTCCACCAAATAGAATGAGACATCTTCAAGTCAAAGGCCATGGGACTTTCCCAGAAGGCAGTGGGGTACTTCTTTCAGCCTCATGAAAGACTTTGGGGTTGCTTTATTAAAGGAAAATAGACTGTGTGCTTTGCAAGTGCATACTTGCTCCAGAGCTTAGTAAATGAGGTAAAGCTTTACCTTGCATAGAATACCCAATCACATGCAAGGGAAAAAAACAGCATTTTTTCTTGCACATGATTGGATGATAGACGTTAGCAGAGATTCTCCTCATTTACTAAGGTCTGGAGAAACTGCTTTTGCCATTACTGGAGACTGGATGCCCAGTATCTTGCCAAAGATGGAACTAGATGCAAGACATGGACTTAAGCCACAAGCCTGATGTTAGGTACTAGTAGCCAGATTCAGAAAGACTGGCTTAACTTTGTGCGGGCGTAGCGTATCTCACACTACGCCGCCGTAACTTAGAGAGGCAGGTACTGTATTCACAAAGAACTTGCGTCCTAAGTTATGGCGTATTTTGCTCATTTACATATTCTAGGCCAGTGTTTCTCAACTCCAGTCCTCGGGGCGCACCAACAGGTCATGTTTTCAGGATTTCCCTCAGATCAAACTGCTGTGGTAATTACTAAGGCAGTGAAACTGATAAAATCACCTGTGCACAATAATGGAAAGCCTGAAAACATGACCTGTTGGTGCGCCCAGAGGACTGGAGTTGAGAAACACTGTTCTAGGCGTAAATCCACGTACACGCCCCTAGGGGCCAGCGTAAATAGGCAGCTAAGATACGACGGCGTAGGAGACTTACGCCAGTCGTATCTTAGCAACTGAGAAGCGTATCTCATTTTGAGAATACACTTAAAGATACAACGGTGCGGATTCGGACTTACGACGGTGTATCTACTGATACGCCGTCGTAAGTCTTTCTGAATCCGGCTATACAAATGTTAGGAAATGTTGGCACTTTATAATGGACTGTCGATTGCCTCTGTCATTATGATAACTTATTCTTCAAGTAAAACGTTGCCTGGTCTCAAGTTACTAAAAGAGTGCAATGCAATTGGCACATAGAGCCTACAGCTTGGGTCATTAAACACATTTAGGTATGAAGATAACCGTACATGAGTTCATACAGTGTAAAGATACAGTGGTTACCAAAGGTATCAAAGATTTCTCTAAAAGCCTGTCGTTAGCATGTACGTGTGAGGGATGACATAGCCTCTTGCAGTGAGGGAGATGTTGTCGGCACTCCCATAGCAACGGGAGCAGACATTTTGCTGAAAGCCCATAACCTGTACACAGGTAAAGGAAGAGAAAGAGTTAGGTGTACGCACGGAGTCTATGCTAGGTGCACATTGGAATCTCATACCACTACTGGGAGTGAGGTAGCGTTGATACTGGACTTGTGGAGGGTGCAAGGGCTCTGCGTTTCCCTCCTAAATGCATGCACAAGTAACTGTGGTGAAGTATATTACATTGAGAGGAGTTTACAAGACCTTGTTCATGTTCAGTTATCTGTCCGGGTCGTGAGCATGGCTCAAGTAAAGGTACCCCATGTGTGTGGCAGCGACCCTGTACAAAGTTCCTAGCGTAGCCCAGAAGAACCCACCTCGGGGTAGTCCTCTCATATGACCCTTGCTTGGTGCCCAACGAGGAGAGAATGATAGAGGATGTGATGACCACCCCACCTGCCCTACCCTTACATACATAATTTTTGTGAATGAGAGCGACTGGTGTGTCCTCTTTTGAATCCGGCACCTCATCCCTATAAATTGTATTATAGGATTATGGAAAAATGAGAGGGATTATAACGGTGCCATTTAAACAAGTCATACACAATGATCAAATCCAAAGTGTAAATATAATCATTTTATTAATAATACAAAAATAGTATAAAAACATTGAAGATCGACTGAAATTGATATGAGTTGTTACAAAAGTCCCGACATGTTTCGGCAAATCGTTGCCTTCCTCAGGTGTATGAGTCAATCAATATATTTTGTACAATCTAATAAAAGATACATACACAAAATTAGTTCAGAGAATATGAGCAAATGAATATCTCAAAACAGGGCTACACTCTCAAAGAATAAATGAACAAACAATAAGCCAGTGTGTGGAAAATAACCATTGTGAAAAGGCTGATATAGGAGCCGTACCTACCCTGTATCTATACAAGAAGCAGAGCCAGATGCAGCAATTCGCAGCGCTACCCAACAGCACCAATCAAACCTTAGTACATACATAATGCATGTGATGACATTGGTGTCTCACTCTACAACGTTACTCAGTGAGCGCAGAGCCCATGGGGATGCCCTACGCTCATGATGCCCTGCACTCACAGTATGTCTTCAGTCTTCCAGGTTGAATAAAGCTGGGGGAAGAGCAGTGGCGGTCCGTCCATTGGGGGGTGCCGCCCCCCATCCATGCGTCCAGCCCCCTAATCTACATACAGGGTGCCAAACTATGGATTCCAATGGGGGGAGTGTGATTTTTTTTGAAGCATGTGACTAGAGCCAGAGGCTCTCCTTCCCGCCTATTGGACGCCTAGGAGAGAGGAGACGGCATCCAGCGCTGGCAATTTGTATAAAGGAAAGACCACTTGGTCACAGTGGGAAAGGTGGTCTGGGGCAGCGAAGTTTCTATGATATGTTTTTTTAGCTTACTGAGTATTGCCATGTTACAGCGGCAAGTTAGACTTTGATTACCTTAGTTTGATGTTACGTGGATTATGCTCTGATCAACCATAACCTACCTCCAGGTGCCAAAAGAGATCCCAGTGGGGGTTCCTGGAGGAAGGTCGTAACAACGCTTTATAACAACCTGTATCTATTGTAAACGTTTAAGAACTTCCTGTTAGCAGTATATGAACCTATATGTGTATATACACAATTCTGAGACGTATGTCATCGTCTCTCAATGCACACCAACGCCAATCGTTGTATGTCTGTATCTTTTTATTTATGATATAATTCAATAAAAATCTATTGAGGAGAGAGGAGTCGCACGGAGGAAACCTCCGTGCTGCAGGAGAGGACACCGGAGCCTGCCGCCTGCCACCCCCCACCTAGATGGGGGTTCGTCGTGCTGGAGGACACATGAGCCACTAACTGTAGCCCTATACCTAGATTGGTTAAGTGCCGGGCCGACCGGCAGACAGCCAGTGGGGGGGTAGTGCTGCCACCAGCCACCCGGGGGGGTTGGTTGTTTACCACCCCCCTCAAGAAAAGACCCACCAGCCACCACTGGGGAAGAGGCCCTGAGGGGAAGCACCAGAGAGAAGGTGAGTTTTGCAGATTGTGTAGCATTTTTTGTTAACACCAGGGGCCGGATTCAGGTAGGAGATACGACGGCGTATCTCCAGATACGCCGTCGTATTTCTCTGAGTTGCGGCGTCGTATCTATGCGCCTGATTCATAGAATCAGTTACGCATAAATTTCCCTAAGATCCGACCGGTGTAAGTGTCTTACACTGTCTTATCTTTGGCTGCATATTTACGCTGGCCGCTAGGTGGCGCTTCCGTCGATTTACGCGAGGGATATGCTAATTAGGTAGATACGCCGATTCACAAACGTACGTACGCCCGGCGCTATTTCGTTACGTCGTTTACGTTAGGCTTTTTCGGCGTAAGGTTGCTCCTGCTCTTACGCAATGTTAAGTATGGACGTCGTTCCCGCATCGAATTTTGAAATTTTTACGTCGTTTGCGTAAGTCGTTTGAGAATAGGGCTGTACGTAAGTTACGCTCACGTCTAAAGCATTGACGATTTGCGGCGGAATTTCGAGCATGCGCACTGGGATTTTTTCACGAACGGCGCATGCGCCGTTCACAAAAACCGTGAGATACGCGGGGTCATGTTAAATTTAAATAAAACACGCCCACAACATCCCCATTTGAATTGGGCGGGCTTACACCGGCCCACATACGTTACGCCGCCGTAACAGGGGACCAGATTCACATAGAACTGCGGCGGCGTAACGTATCGTAGATACGTTACACCGCCGCAAGTTTTCATCGCAAGTGCCTGATTCACCAAGCACTTGCATGAAAACTTACGGCCTCCGGCGTAAGCCCGCGTAATTCAAAGGGGCGTGTGCCATTTAAATTAGGCGCGCTCCCGCGCCGGACCTACTGCGCATGCTCCGCTTTGAAATTCCCGCCGTGCTTTGCGCGAAGTGATGTCATTTTTTCGAACGGCGACGTGCGTAGCGTACTTTCGTATTCCCGGACGTCTTACGCAAGAATTTTTTTTTTTACATTTCGACGCGGGAACGACGGCCATACTTTTTACAGCACATACGTGGGCTGTGTAAAGTTAGGGCAGGTAAAACGACGACGAAAATTGCGACGGGAAACTAGACTAGCGACGACGTACCGAACGCGAAAAACCGACGTGGATCGCCGTAAAACCTTATTTGCATACCCGACGCTGGAATACGACGCGAACTCCACCCAGCGGCGGCCGCGGTATTGCATCCTAAGATCCGACAGTGTAAAACAATTACACCTGTCGGATTTTAGGGCTATCCATGCATAACTGATTCTATGAATCAGTCGCATAGATACTCTGAGAGATACGACGGAGTATCTGAGATACTCCTTCGTATCTCTGCTGTGAATCTGGGCCTTAGAGCGCAAGTTCTTTCTGAATACGGAACTTGCGCCCAAATTTACGGCGGCGTAACGTATCTGAGATATGTTACGCCAGCAGAAATATCCGCTGATCTTTCTGAATCCAGCCCCAGAAGTTTTGCTTGGATTCGAACTTTGATATATATATATATATATATATATATATCATGTATACACAATACAAGGCACTTCCTGTCTGCTTACTGAAAATAGAACTGGTTAATTTTCACACAGCCATTAAAAACCAAATAGTCCTCAATCCGAAACCATAATTTGCGTCTTGGCAGAAGACACATTAAATTAACGATCCAGGTGTGAGAAGCTGTTGAAGAAAAAGAAAAAAAAAGCGCGATTCTTTATAGGATCTCGGGAGTGGAAAAAATGCTAAATTAGGCGTTCTTGTTCCACATCAGTTTTGTTTTAATGCAAAAAATTTGCCGAGAATTACGTCCTCCTCTCCCTTTAATATATTGTTTTAAATAAAAAACACCCGTAAATCTTCGGTAAAATATGTCCTAGCCGCGCTCTAAAAACCATAGTGCAGTGTATAACAGTTCATAAAATATTCTATTCAAATAGCCAAACTTGGATTGCCTTCGAAGCACAAGACATTAAATGCAGGAACACAATTTTATTAGCTACTAAAATTAAGAAAGGGCACTGCTGTTTCACAGCCAGATAATTAAGTACCGTTTTCTCTCTCTCTCTCTCCCTTTTTTTTTTTTATAGTATAAAATTAAACTTCCTCTTTAAAATGCCTGGACAGAAACAGCTGAGAAGGGTGCACTGCTTGTGCCTTCGGGGCATAACTAAGAACACAAAACAGCACTTATTCCAAGCAGGCTTTAGACAGCCAGTGGAAGCCCCGTGTTTGATGAGAATTGCCGCAGTCGGCAAAAATGAGACATTGCAGGTAATAAATCAGGTGCCCCATTTTTCACATCATCTTAGCTAATCCATTAAATCTCGCTGCAAAGTGGGACATCTGAAACAGAAGCTCCTTCATCATTCAGCCTGCAGAAAAAAAGAAAAAAAAATATGCAAAATTGAGAAATGCTGAGAAATATGCAAACAACACCTTTAAAGCTTAACCACTTGTCCACCGGGCCTATTCCGGCACTTCTCTCCTTCATGTTAAAAAATAAATAAAATGTAGCTAGAAAATTAACCAGAACCCTAAAAACATTATATATTTTTTTTAGCAGACACCCTAGGGAATAAAATGGCGGAAATTGCACGGTACTTGCGCAATAATTTTTCAAATGCCTTTTTTGGGGGGGGGGGGGAAACGGTTTCATGAATTGAAACATAACAAAACAGTAAAGTTAGCCCAATTTTTTTGTATAATGTGAAAGATGATGTTACGCCGAGTAAATAGATACCCAACATGTCACACTTTAAAATTGCAAACACTCATGGAATGGCGCCAAACTTCGGTACTTAAAAACCTCCATAGGCGACGCTTTAATTTTTTTTTACAGGTTACTATTTTCGAGTTACAGAGTAGGTCTAGTGCTAGAATTGTTGCTCACGCTCTAACGCACGCGACGATACCTCACATGTAGGGTTTGAACGGCGTTTACATATGTGGGCGGGACTTACATGCTTGTACGCTTCTGAGCACGAGCTACCGGGGACAGGGGTGTTATAAAAATATTTTTTATTTATTTATTTATTTACTCAATTTTTTTTTTTTTACACTTTTCTTTTTACACTTTTTTTTTACATTTTTTTTGATCACTTTTATTCCTATTACAAGAAATGTAAACATCCCTTGTAATAGGAATCACTGTGACAGGTGCTCTTTATGGAGAGATGTGGGGTCAATAAGACCCTCACTTCTCTCCTTCATGTAAAAAAAAAATGTAGCTAGAAAATTAATCAGAACCCTAAAAACATTATATATTTTTTTTAGCAGACACCCTAGGGAATAAAATGGCGGACATTCCACTGTATTTGCGCAATAATTTTTCAAACGCCTTTTTTGGGGGGGGAAAAAACGGTTTCACTAATTAAAACATAACAAAAAAGCTAAAGTTAGCCCAATTGTTTGTATAATGTGAAAGATGATGTTATGTCGAGTAAATAGATACCATACATGTCACGCTTTAAAATTGCAAACACTCATGGAACGGCGCCAAACTTCAGTACTTAAAAATCTCCATAGGCGACGCGTAATTTTTTTTTTTACAGGTTACTAATTTCGAGTTACAGAAGAGGTCTAGTGCTGGAATTGTTGCTCACGCTCTAACGCACGCGGCGATACCTCACATGTGGGGTTTGAACGGCGTTTACATATGTGGGCGGGACTTACATGCTTGTACGCTTCTGAGCGCAAGCTACTGGGGACAGGGGTGTTATAAAAATATATATATATTTTTTATTTACTTAATTTCTTTTATTTTTACACTTTTTTTTACATTTTTTTTTTGATCACTTTTATTCCTATTACAAGGAATGTAAACATCCCTTGTAATAGGAATCACTGTGACAGGTCCTCTTTATGGAGAGATGTGGGGTCAATAAGACCCCACATCTCTCCTCCAGGCTTGAAAGCATGAAATTGTGAAAAAAAATTCACTGATCTCATGCGATTGCAGCTTTGTTTCCTTCCGGGTACCCGGGGCATGACGTCACAAGGTCGCGCCCAGGACTCCGATGGTCATAGATGACTGGTGACCATCTCTATGACTCTATGACTGGTGACTGGTGAGTCATCTCTATGCTTCCCAGCCAGCGCCGGCCGATTCGTTCTCCGGGCCCCCGATGGCACGGGAGAGCCCGGAGAAGCACCGGATGGTGACGGGAGGGGGGGACGTCCCCTCCCGCTGCCTATAAGCACGATTAAGCAGTGGAACTGCCCCTATGAATGTTCTTATTGTGCAGAGAATCGCTGGCAGAAGATGGTGATATCTGAATGATGCCTGTAGCTGCACCCATCATTCAGATATCACCGCACAAAGTCGAGGACGTCCTCAGTAGGTGGGTGGTTAAAGTCCAACTCCGGCATAGTTTGATTTTAGAGGTGTAATTGGTTCCTCCATCCCCCTGCCGTTCCCTGTTTTTTTATTTATTATTTTTCTTATTATAGGTTTTTAATAGGCACCACATATTTGGCATCAGTCCCTGCCCTCAAGGAGCTTGCCATCTAAGGTTGATAACACACATACTAGCGCTGATTGGGTATGTGTTCACAGCGTCTCCCCACAGGGATGTAGTCCCAGGGGAGGGGGCGAGCACGCTAACTAACCCCCAGCCAGAACGGCTCGGATGATGGGGGCAAGCTTACTGAGGAACATGAAGTGAGAAATTCAGACAAAAAAAAAAACATTTAGAAGGGAAATGGAAGGAAAAGGTAAGTGAACCAACAATGCACAAGCTTAACCACTTCCCGCCCGGCCTATAGCCGATTTACGTCCGGGAAGTGGTTATGAAATCCTGACAGGACGTTCTAGAACGTCCTGCAGGATTTCATGCCGCGCGCGCCCGTGGGGGCGCGCATCGTGGCGATCGGTGATGCGGGGTGTCAGTCTGACACCCTGCATCTTCGATCTCGGTAAAGAGCCTCCGGCGGAGACTCTTTACCACGTGATCAGCCGTGTCCAATCACGGCTGATCACGATGTAAACAGGAAGAGCCGTTGATGGCTCTTCCTCACTTGCGTCTGACAGACGCGAGTAGAGGAGAGCCGATCGGCAGCTCTCCTGACAGGGGGGGTTCGCGCTGATTGTTTATCAGCGCAGCCCCCCCTCGGATCGCAACACTGGACCACCAGGGATGCCCACCCTGGAGCACCAGGGTGGGCAAAAAAAAAAAAAAGCATTAAAAAAAAGAAAAAAGATGCCAGTCAGTGCCCACAAATGGGAACTGACTGGCAACCTGGCAAAAATCAGTGCTGCCACCCCAGTGTCCATCAGCGCCACCCCAGTGTCCATCAGCGCCACCCCAGTGTCCATCAGCGCCACCCCAGTGTCCATCAGTGCCACCCCAGTGTCCATCAGTGCCACCCCACAGTGCCCATCCATGCCCAGTGCCCACCTATCAGTGCCCATCTGTGCCACCCATAAGTATCCATCAGTGCCGCCCATGAGTGCCCATCTGTGCCGCCTATGAGTGCCCAGTGCCGCCCATCAGTGCCGCCTATGTGTGCCCATCAGTGCCGCCTATGTGTGCCCATCAGTGCCGCCTATGTGTGCCCATCAGTGTCGCATACCAGCGCCCGCCAATCAGTGCCACCTCATCTGTGCCCGTCAGTACTACCTCATCGATGTCCATCAGTGCCATCTCATCTGTGCCCATTAGTGCCGCCATATCAGTGCCCGTAATTGAAAGAGAAAACGTATTTACAAAAAAATTAACAGAAAAAAATAAAAACGTAATTTTTTTTCCAAATTTTCAGCCTTTTTTTAGTTGTTGCGCAAAAAAAAAAAAATCGCAGAGGTGATCAAATACCACCAAAAGAAAGCTCTATTTGTGGGGAAAAAAGGACGCCAATTTTGTTTGGGTACAGTGTAGCATGACCGCGCAATTGCCATTCAAAGTGCGACAGCGCTGAAAGCTGAAAATTGGCTTGGGCGGGAAGCTGCGTAAGTGCCTGGTATGGAAGTGGTTAAAGGAACCTATTTAGAATAAGAAAAAAAAAAAAAAAAAACCTTTACAACCCCTTTAACCACTTCCAGACCGCCACATGTATATGTACGTCGGCAGAATGGCACGTACAGGCACATTTGCGTACCTGTACGTCTCTGCCTAGACGTGGGTCGGGGGTCCGATCGGGACCCCCCAGCTAGATGCGGCGGTCGGATTCCTGCGGGGAGCGATCCGGGACGATTGCTCCCCGGAGCTGAAGAACGGGGAGAGTCGTATGTAAACGCAGCTTCCCCGTGCTTCACTGTGGCGGCTGCATCGATCGAGTGATCCCTTTTATAGGGAGACTCGATCAATGACGTCAGACCTACAGCCACACCCCCCTACAGTTGTAAACACACACTAGGTGAACCCTAACTCATACAGCGCCCCCTGTGGTTAACTCCCAAACTGCAACTGTCATTTTCACAATAAACAATGCAATTTAAATGCATTTTTTGCTGTGAAAATGCCAATGGTCCCAAAAATGTGTCAAAATTGTCCGATGTGTCCGCCATAATGTCGCAGTCACGAAAAAAATCACTGATCGCCGCCATTAGTAGTAAAAAAAAAAAAAAAACTATCCCCTATTTTGTAAACGCTATAAATTTTGCGCAAACCAATCGATAAACGCTTATTGCGATTTGTTTTACCAAAAATAGGTAGAAGACTACGTATCGGCCTAAACTGAGGGAAATTTTTTTTTTTATATGTTTTTGGGGGATATTTATTATAGCAAAAAGTAAAAAATATTGCATTTTTTTCAAAATTGTTGCTCTATTTTTGTTTATAGCGCAAAAAATAAAAACCAATTGTCTGTTAAAGCGACGCAGTGCCGAATTGTAAAAACCCCGTG